>NC_141621.1:1443316-1743316 GCF_047967505.1 Dipteris shenzhenensis
TTTTTTCCTAGATAGGAAATAATCCCAGATCCTAGAGGAAAGTAATATCTTGTATTAGATTATCGACTCTTGCTATCTTATCCCCAATTCGAGTGGGAGTGCTCTTGAAGCACAACTCCTGAACCCTGTTCCTGAGGAATCTCGCGAAACCTTTTACAGTCTTGATTTGGTGTCTACTTTTCCTCCCCGCCTCTGCTATCCATTCCTTAAACTCGGTAAAGGCATCAGACTTCTTCCTGACCTTCCTACCGAAGGCATTCCTACCCTATCAAGACTTTGTGGTAGTTTTCTTTGATGATATCATGATTTATAGCAAGAGTCGAGAGGAACATGAGAAATACTTGAATCTTGTTTTCTCTCTCTTACGTGAGAACCAACTGTATGCCAACCCGCAGAAAAGTTCTTTTTTCTAGCCTGAAATTGAATATCTTGGACACATTGTTTCAGCTGAAGGCATTCGAGTAGATCCCAAGAAGGTAGAAGTGATAGTAAACTGGCCACAGCCTAAAGATATCCATGAGTTACGATCTTTTCTAGGTTTGTGTAGTTTCTATCGTAGATTTGTTAGAAATTTTGCACACAAGGCACATCCATTGATCGAACTACTCCATAAGACTCGTGCTTTCTCTTGGGGTGAGCAGCACACTTTAGCTTTTCAACATTTAAGGGTGCAAAGACGCACACACCAGTTTTGACCATGCCGGACTTTACGAGACCCTTCTTTGTCATGGTTACTGATGCTAGTGTGTCATTGCACCATTTCGACGCTTAGTACTAGAAGAGGTACATCAGCCACCCTACCTGGGTCATAGAGGCGTCGCTGCTACGTATCAAATTGTAATTCAAGATTTTTTCTAGCCTAAGCTTAAAGTTGATGTTGCAACTTTTGTTGCACAATGTCTTATTTGTCAAAAAGTCAAGAGCTACAAATATCAAGGTTTACTTATGCCTTTACTAATTCTTGATGGCCCATGGGAGCAGATTTCTATGGACTTTATTACTGAATTCCTACAACTAGCTCAGGTTTTGATATGATTTGGACTATCATTGATAGATTTAGCAAGTAGGCTTACTTTATTCCTTGTAAGAAGACCTTAACCGCAGTTCAGGCTGCTCAGTTGTTCATCAAGTACATCTTTATACACCATCGCCTTCCAAAAGTAATCGTGTTAGACCGGGATAGTAAATTTTGTAGCAACTTCTGGACCGCACTCTTTGACAATCTTGGTACGAAGTTAGATTTTTCGATTGCTTTTCATCCTGAGTCTAATGGCCAAATCGAGGTCACACAAAATACTATTTGTGACATGTTACGTGCTTACGTGTCTAGTCAGCTAGGCAAATGGGACAAATTTATACACATATTACAATTTGCCTACAACAACACTAAGCACTTTGCTACAGGCAAATCTCCATTCCAAATTGTTTATGAAAAGACCATTCCTACTCCATTGACCCACCTTAAGCACCAAGTAGAGGCTACTGATCGATTTATTGAAGATTTCTCTAGCATTTTGGCTACTGTCAAAAAGAATATCGAGCATGCTCAAGCTGTGTATACTGCACGTGCAACAAGGGTAGAAAGAAAGTTGTATTTGCTGAAGGTGACCTAGTCATGTTACGTATTGAGAAGCGCAGACTTAAGAGTATTGAGACACACCCTATAGTTAAGTCTGCTCCTAATTCCTATGGTCCCTTTAAAATTTTGGAGCGCATTAATGACAATGCCTATCGGCTCGAATTACCACCCGATTGGAAAATTCATAATTCTTTTCATGTGCACCTCCTGAAACCTTTCCATGGAGACCCACCAGTTTGACCTATTTTAGATGATGCACCGTTGCTTCAAGGAGACACCCAGCTCTTAGAGCCAGACCAGATCGTTGATCAAAAAATCACTCAAACGAGACGTGGAAACTCGTATCCTATTTATCTTCTTACATTTAAGAACCACCCTGTTGAGGATGCTAAGTGGATGCCCGAGCGATATTTTCGCTAGTACCCTGATTTATTGACTACTTTTTTATTGCGCAATTGAGGGCAATTGCGATTCAAGCAAGAGGGATGTTATGAGAATTGGAATTATCCCATTAATTTAATCCTTCATTATTTAGTTTAGTAAGATCCAGCATTTTCATCGCACAGCTAATGCATGTGTGCTCCTACATGGCTGGATATACGGTTGCGGCTGTATGAGTGTGTAGCATTGCATGCATCACTTACACGATGACAGTATGTGTAGCATGTGTGCACCATCCGCACGATTTTATTCATGTGTAGCATCAGGTGCACCATGAGATGGTAGGTGTCGCATGTGTGCACCATTCATCTGTGATTTATTGATTTCACGTTGCTATAATACTGAAAGGTTGATTGATTGTGGTGATTAATTCCAAGGTTATCTTATGCTTGAAATATTTCATTACTATCGATCGTGTGAATCCAGGGGAAGAGTAATTGATCGAGCGATGGCATCTGGTAAGCATGATCCGCCATATTTTGGGCGCATAGGCGCAACTCCACCAGTGATGCGGGGATGAATAAGGCTTATGCCTAATTTTTGATATTACAAAAGCTTATGTACCTATTTGAATTTTGGAATATTAGTGGCTTGGCTAAGTGTGTAAACTAAAGTTAGAAAAAGATTTATTTTCAGAAAAAGCCAGCTATTCTAGAAAGTGGATGGGCTTTTTGTAAAAGGGTGTATGGAGGAAAGCACAGGGGCTTTTGTATGATTTTTGCTTGGAAGCTTTTTGGGAAATATACATAAATACATAGGAGGTGGAAGGAGAGCACCACTCCTATGGGGGGAGATTGCACCCAGCACGCTTGTTCTGTCTCTTCTGTTTGTGAGTTTTGAGAGTTTGTGCGTATTTTCGAAGAGTGTTGCTGTGTTGTTCAAGGATTTTCAGGTTCCGTGAGCATTTCCCATCGCAGCAATAGAGGGTCGTGCCCTGGGCCCTTCTCAATCTCCCATAGCTTTCCTAGCCACAAGATATGTCTTGATTTTGAACTTCCAGAGAGAGTAGTTCAAATGTCGAGCTAGAGAGAGAGAGAGAGAGAGAGAGAGAGAGAGAGAGAGTTCTTGCTGCAATAACACGCTGGAATAGAGCCTTGAATCTAGAAAGAAAAAGTAAGAATGGTTTATTAACATTTGTGAAAGGTCGAAAACACCTATGAGACCAAGAGACTGAAGTCAACATGAAAGTACACCTGTCTATCACGCCCATCGATACCAAAAGACAAAATAAACCTAGGAGAAGGATTCATGGAATAGTCATGTCATGTCTTAACATGAAGCGTGAATCAATTGTTGATCTTGAGCAAGAGGTCTGTGTGGGCACGACTAGGGTCCCATTGGAAGTCCTGGTGTCTTTGGAGCATGTCTCCTCGATACTCTCTGTAAGGTGTACTCGGGGATGGCATGAGGCTACCCTTGATGGGACGGGTGCTCGTGGGACCTATGGTGAGTCTCCTACTGACCTGGCGCTGGTCTCGATCTAGCTTTGTCCCGCCCATCTCCTCACCTGCGAAGAAGTCTGTGATGACGTGGTGTCACCATGTCAACACGCACTCGATGCCCCTTTCTAGCAGTGGACATTGTCATCATATCATACAAGACATCTATGGCAAGTGTACATCCATTGAACATGGATATCTCCTTGGAAGACAATCATAAACAAGATGGGTTTCTACTAATAACATTCCTTCATATGAACAAGGATGGCTTCATATAGACACCCAAGTACCTACAGACTCACCTCTCATGCAGTATGGATCACCATGAGCCAATATAGGACCTCATTCCACAACTATAGATTGAGGCAGGGCATGAGATTGCAACTACTCGACACTGCAGAGACTTCTCGGGAGGAGGTATCATTACCATTTTACACATGGATACACAGATATGAGAAATGTCATCGACTACCTCGTTGATCATTGGCATTTTGTCCCTTAGATCATACAAGAGCATTGATAGCTTTGAATACCATGCATTAAAACATGGTAAAGATATGCAACAGAAACTCAAGATCTTTAACCCTCAAGATACCTAGCCAACAGTAAAAGACTAGCTAACAGTAAAAGACAAGTGCATAAATAATTCTGAATATATTGCACCAAATAGGTCAACCAAATCTGAGTACAAAACCCTGAGGTAGAAGCTCGAATACAGAAGAAGGTCGCTTTTCAACACATGGATATGCACACTACTGATACAGATTCACAATACCGAAGTCATCACAAGTACCCCCACAAGTTGTGTTAGACCCAAACCATTCTTTAATTTCAATGCATGGTATGCAATAATATATTATAGAGGGTATGATGCACTTGACATATGAGGCTTTCGAATCTGGAAGAATTAGTCCAACAAAATTTGAGTGGACAGCTTAGTCCCCAAGTCTAGCAATAGCTTGTTGCTCCTATTATGCTTCAATTTTAGGGAATCCTTGTTTCAGGTGAGATTTTATTTTATACATATGCTATGCACAAATATATTATTGTAGTAGATGGTAGATGCCACTGTTGCGCAGATAGAGTTCCATAGACGATACCGCCTTGTCACTGGGGCTGCCCGGGAGCACAGAGGATCTAGATGGGAGCCCTCCGGATTGTGGCAAGCACGGAGACTTCAATTGGTGGATGGTTGCATGGCTGAGGGAGGGAGTTCATGCCTTCTCCATTGACCCATCCTCTCCAACCTACAGGATCTAGAAGTTTTCTAGATAGAGGCATATCATACGATGACTCCCTCCTGCCTGTGCCCTTTGCCTTAGCCAGTTGATAGTATATGGAAGACAGACTCTACCATCACTGCTGGGTTGCCCATTGCAGTTTTTCTTGGAGCCAACCTCGTCACCATCTGTTAGAAAATCAATTACACCCTGTGTGCCATGCCATCTGAGAGCGTGACTCAGGTTTTAAAGCGATTGTCGAAAGGTGGGAGTGCTTTTGCCAGGCTTGGCCTACAGGTATCTTTTATGCTGTGAGAGGTATCAGCTGGATGTATAGACCTCCACCTTGGTTATGCCAGAGATTCCCTAGGTAGTGAGCTGTGTTCTCTAGAACACAAGCTGATTTTTCTGACAGCCATCTATGCATTGTTGATTTTTCTGACAGCCGTCTGTGCATTGTTGATTTTTATGGTTGATTTTTCCAAGCATTAATAGTTGTTCTTTTCTTTGGGGGATTTAAAAAAAAATCAAGGTGGGCATGCTGCACTTGGGATATGATGCTTTGGAATCTTAAAGCATTAGTCCAACAGAAGTTGGGTGTACAAGCTAGCCCCCAAGTCTAGCAATAGCTCGTTGCTCCTAGTTGAGGGCATCCTTGTTTTAAGTGAGACTAAGGGATGTAAGGAAACATACATAGACAACTGCTTAAACTAGACGAATACAAATGTATGAATAAAAGTCATCGCGGGGGCCTATTAAGCTTTTGATATTTGTCAAATAGATCCACCATGATAAACTACTTGCCACAAAATCTTTCCATGGTTTTGGTTGTAGAGCTTGCTACCAATAAAGGCTTTATGCTTTAAAAACTTTTATACTTGTGAAACTCTATGTTCGCCCGTCTAGCAGCTGGAGCGGCATCAGAAAGGGAGGAAATATTAAGGTAAGAGGGGGGAAATATTAAGAGGGAGCAGGGAGGGGGAGTGTTGAGACGGAGAGAGGGAATAGGGAGCGGGAGAGGAGAGCCACACACCGCAGGTAGACTATGTTAATCGAGTGAACAGGTGAGTGATATGAGATAAATTAATTAATCTCGAAATGAAGGGTGGCAAGAGGATTGACGACTCGGCAATGACGAGTCAATGTAAGGTGAATACACAACATGATGTGTTTCTCGTTACTTTTTGGCTTACCTCCGAATTATCAACAGGAAGTATTCCTGATAGAATGATCGAAAGTTTTAAATTTGTTGCATATATGCACATTATGATAACACTCATGTGGTGAAAAAGAATTAAACCACCTCATTTGAAACCCCATCATTTTGAATAAAAGGAAGGCAGCAGAGAAGAAACTGCAGAATGGGCAAGGAGGGAAATTCCATCAAGAGTTTCATTGCGCACTAGCACTGGGTCACCATGGTCGTCTTGTGGGCAAAATGCAAACGGGCCATCGAATCAACCATCAAAGCAAGTACATAAGCATTGAGAATTCACCTTTAGGGAAGAGTATGAGCATGCAATAATGAGTGCCATTGAGGAATGAAGAAACACATTCTTTTGGGGAGAGATCCTCCCAAGGAGGATCGTCTATAGAACAAGGTCAATGAAGAGTTGTCAGGGGACCGTGGGTGATGTCAAAAATAGAGGGATGGCCAAAAAACATAAGAGTGGGCCGAGCATGATGAATGATTTGAATTGCTTGAGGATTGTCTTGATTGGAAGGGGCAACAAAAGATAGATCCAACAAGACTCCATATGAAAAATGAAACAAGTTCTACAAACTAAGATGTCGGCAAGATGGTCATCGTTTGATGAACTAAATAAATGGATTCTAATGCAGCAAACTAGTGAATTTAGGAGAAACTGGGTCATGATCTGAACATACAGATTTGAACATACACGAGCAGTTTTTGTTAGAAAAGATCTATCACACAAGGAAAGAGAGGGAACAAAAGGTAGACCGTCCATGAAAACATCCTTGGCATGCAATTTATAGCACCACAAAACGAGAAGCTCTGAGTATGGTTTACAATTTCCAAAAATTAGGCACTACTTGCTTGGTAACCCATTTATTTTCTATGTTGATCACCAAGCATTGTTTGTATCTAATAAATAAAACAGCCAGGTCCAAAGGATACAAGTGCATTAGATGCTATCATTGTAGGAGTTCGAATTCTAAATAAAACACAAGCTAGGGAAGTCACACGTTGGAGCAAATTGCCTATCAAGACTTCTAAGACCATGGAAATGAATGAGGATTTTGCATTGAGCCTAGACACACATCTATTTGTAGTTGACATTCCCAAAAACAAATGTGAAGATATGCTACAATACCTATCCCAAGAGACCTTTCCCGAGAATATGCCCTGAGACAAGTAGAGGCATTTGGCTTTGAAGGCTTGGATTTACAACCTAATGGGTAGACACTATGAGAACTCTATAGGCAAGGAGCACATGGGAGTCTTACGACTACCATATAAACAAGCTATGGTCAACTAAGGTACATAAGGCACTCATCGAAGGTCACTTAAACAAAGAGCTAATAACAAGAAATTCTTCCAAGTGTAGAGTATACTATGCAAAAGGCACCCGTACATATTGCATTGAATGCAATGTGTGCCAAAGGATAGGGAGGCTATTGCCTCACCACATGCCTATAGTCAAGTTCACCATGGGAAGCCTTTTAGACATGGGGTTTGGACTTCATGGGACCTTTCAAATAGTCTACTCAACACACACAAAATACATACATGTAGCCATAGACCACGTGACCAAGTGGATAGAGTACAAAGCCTTACAAGACAACTCATCCCGGAGCATAACAAAATTCATCTATGAAAATATCATATGTAAGATACAGATGTCTAATCTAGTTTATCAATGACCAAGGAACACACTTCATGAACGAAGTATTCAACATCCATGTGAAAGAATTCATGATCATCCATTTAGTTGCAAGATGTACAAGCAAAGTCAATGAACAAAATCTTGAAGTCTTCCTCACAAAAACTATCTGTGCACACCACTAAGACTAGGATGTGAAGTTAAATGTGGCCCTTTTGGGCCTACAAAATAGCTTTCAAAGTCACAAAGCTATCTGACCCCATTTATAATGGCTTACAGCTTAAAAGTAGTTTCACCCTTAGAATTCTTGGTTCTGAGCCAAGGTTCAGGTAGCTATCACAAGCACCATATCAAAGAACAAGAAGCTATCACTAGAAGACTACAACAACTAGCCAAGATGGATGATCTTAGAGTCCAAGTAGTGTGGGCCCAATAGATTCTCCAAAGCTGAAGGCATGGCATGATCTCCACATTGTAAAGAAGAATCTACAATGCAAATCTTGGCCCACTCAAAGCAAACTAGGGTGGAATAGACCATTCACGTTAATTGAAGTGTTTAAAACAATAGAGTTCAATTGGCATGAAGTTCCTAGTAGTGAGCTCCTTGTGGTGGGTGGATATAGTTCATTAGATTATTTTGAGTCATATCACTCATAGGACTTTCAACCTTACCATGCCCATCTTTCAAAAGAAGTTTTGGTAGTACACTACTACTTCAATCACGGCGGCTAGCTTAGGTGAGGCTTCTCAAATATCTATACTAAATTATCATGATACCATTACGTATACCTCGATATGCCATGGTTTGATAAAGATTTTATGTCTATTTAATGAAAAGAAGAGTGAATTTGTAACAAATAAAACTACATTACAAATTTCTTCAAGTTGCTTCCTATGTACATTTTGGCAATTTGAGATGAAACAATTGTTAGAGTTAGCTCAAATGTCCACCTCTCATGTAACCCACCAATATTCTGTGTACCCAATGTTGTAAGGCCCCCATATGAGGAGAAGGCATGATGGGTATCGGATATTGGGAGGGATCCCCAGTTTAGACACTGGAAGGGGTCTTAGAGTAGACCAGATGGTTATGAGACGGCTTAGGAGCCAAGAGTAGATACCCGTCTGCAAAAAGGGGGGGTTCGGGGGGGCGATAGCCCCCCCGATAGCAGGGGGTCCGGGGGGCACAGGCCCCCGGTGGGGGTCTGGGGGCAAAGCCCCCAGCGGCAGGGTTCGGGGGCTGCCGGTAGCCCCAGGCCCGACGGTATGACCTATGTGCGATCCTTCATCTGCCCGCCGGCATGTTTTCTAAAGGGTCGGCTGGTCTTCCAGGCCGACTGTCTATTAGGCCGATTGCCTATTATAGGGCCGACCGTCAACCACTTACACTATATAAGTGGCCACCCCCTATCATCAGATCACCAGTTCTTCACGCTCATAGTCCTCCGTCCAGCATCTGTCTAGATCACCATTGAAGCTCTGTCTGTAGAGCGCACGGGTGGACAGCCAACCATCAGTTGTATCAGCAGTTTGGTATATCAAAATTTTTGTATTCTCTCCAGCTTTCCATCGTGTACTTGCGTTTTGTTGTTATCTTCCGCTGCGTACTATTTTCTTACAACAATGGGATAGATGGAGGGAGGGAGGGAGGGAGGGAGAGAGAGAGAGAGAGAGAGAGAGAGAGAGAGAGAGAGAGAGAGAGAGAGAGAGAGAGAGAGAGAGAGAGAGAGAGAGATGATGATGGTGATTTTCTTAACGTCCATGAAGACCAAATGAAATCTCTAGGACCATAACAAAAGCCAATACATCTAAACTTCCTACATATGGTGGAAAACTTGCTGCATGTCTAATGATCTAGCAAATGATGTCTTGTCTGCATAACCTAAATGATGTATGCTCCTATAGCTAAGGTATGGCCAAATTAGGAGAGCAAAGTAGCAATTCTCAAATGCCCTAAAATGATAGTCTTGAAATTCTTTCTAATGTTAGAGAGAGAAAGAGAGAGAGAGAGAGAGAGAGAGAGAGAGAGAGAGAGAAGGAGAAAGAGCAAGTAATTTGCAATGTAGAGAGTGGGTGGCTGACTTGGGAATCATAGGGTTATGAACATCTAAGATGTTTGGTCTGGGCCAAGCTTAGGGGTGGGGTAGATAGGATATGAGGTCAAAAAATAGGGCTGAAATTCCGCATGCCATAGAATTGTGATTCGTAGGATCTGAGGTCAACAATCTAGGCTAAATTTTGGCATATCATAGAATGAAAACCATGAATCTGGGCTATGATAGATGATGTGGAATTTGGGCTGACTAATTTGGACTAATATATGGCCTCAAATCTAGGTTGACATATGATGTGGAATTCATGCTATGGAAGATTGCATGATGTAGTTAATAATGTACTACCATGTGTCCTCTTGATGTACACTATGGAAAAGCTATGTGTAGAGAAGTTTGTTGTGTGTCCTTATTTGCAGTAGAAAAGGGCATTTCAACCTTTGTGAGAAACCTCGTGATAGTAGCAAGTTGTGGATCTTGGTGGAGTTGCATAGATTCAGTAGTAGAAGCTCATAAATCTATTGCAAGAGACCCAAGCTTGAGCAATTGCACTTGGAGAAACAACACAGTCATAATAGAAGCTTCAAGTTTGGAAAAATTTTAGAATAAGAGATTCAAGGATTTGGTAGAGGTAGTCAAGTAGCTCAAGCAAGGACAAAGTCCTGAGGAGAAGATTCATGACAAGAGATCCAAGGGTTTGATAGGGGCAACCGAGTACCTCAAGCATAAATGAAAGAAGCTCAAATTCTTTAGACTACTAAAGGATGATAGTGTGGTGAAGCAAGCTTGAGCAGCTTGAGAGGAGAGACCCAATATCACCAAGAAACCTCTAAGAAAGTAAGGAAGCTGTAAAAAATAGTAGAGGCAAAAAGAAGCTATGAACACAAAGAGCTCCAAAGGAGAGCTCAAGATCTCAACCAAACGACTTCCAATGAGTGAGCTGCTAAGCTAAGAGCAACTCAAATGTAAGCCTGCACAGTGGAGATTTGGCACAAGCAGCTCTATCATCCTTGAAGGAGATATGGGCAAGCAATTTGAGAAGATGAGAAGGATATTGAAGATTGAGGCATGCCCCCTAAATGAGAATCCTAAACCAATGAGCACCAATGTAGATTGATTTATCTATCTATCAATAGATAGATAGAAAGAACGATAGATAGAACGATAGAACGATAGAATGATAGATAGATAGATAGACAGACAGATAGATAGATGGATGGATAGATAGACAGATATACAGGTAGACAGATAGATACATACATACATACATACATACATACATGGATGGATGGATGGAGGGAGGGAGGGATGGATGGATGGATGGTGTGAAGATAGTGGGAGAGAAGGAAGGAGTCTCACTTGTGGCTTTCTCACATACACAATGGGGGAATACACATAGAGGTGGAGGCTGAAAACAGTTTTCCTCTTCTTAGTTGTGTAAGCCAAAAGAACTCTAGTACAGAGAAATAGAAGAACCCTATATGTGGGTCTCAAACCAAACTCAGCTAACTAAGGTGGCATACTAATTGAGCCATGAACTAGAGTAGATAAGGATAGCTGTCATCCAGCTATTATTCATGGGCGGTGTACCAACCGCATCTACAGCTAACAAGTCAGTGACATAAATGCACAACGGTCACCCTAGCATATCACGAGTGGAGCTCGATATCTCAACACTCCCCCTCGAGCTCAATCCCAATTCCTGCACACCAAGCAGGTCTCTGAACTTGCGGAGCTTCTCTGCGCCCAATGCCTTCGTGAATATGTCAGCTACCTGATCCTCTGTGCTGACATAAACTAGATCAATAAGACCTAGTAAAACCTTCTCCCGCACATAGTGATAATGCACCTCAATGTGCTTTGTTCTAGCATGATAGACTAGGTTATTTGTGCCAAGTGTATACTGCTCATGTTGTCACAATAAATGACAACTGGCCCATCTGTAGACTAATGCATATCATAGAGTAGCTTATGCAACCAAGCTACCTCACATGCAACCATTGCTGTACCCCTGTACTCAGCCTCTGTGCTCGACAAGGCAACTGGAGGCTGTTTCTTGCTGCTCCAAGTGACTGCAGCACTCCCAAAAGAGAACACATATCCACTGGTAGATCGTCTATCTGAAATACTACCAACCCAATCAGCATCAGTGTATCCATGCAACTGTATCTGAACCCCAGCCTCATAAAATAGTCCATACTGCAATGTGGACTTCACATACCTAAGTATGCATCTGGCCACATCCAAATGCGGTTTCCTTGGAGCTTGCCTAAACTGACTTACCAATCCAACAACATAGCTCAAATCTGGCATGGTAATAGTCATATAAATCAAACTTCCTACTATGCGTCTGTACATAGCAGGGTCTTCCAGAAGCTCACCTGCATCTGTGCTCAGCTTCACATTCTGCTCCAAAGGAACTGAAATAGGCTTACAGCCTGTCATCCCATATTTGGTAGCATGTCCAATCCATACTGCCTCTACAAGAGCCATATCTCACTTGGTGATCTAATCACCTCAATGCCCAAGAAATAACATAGCTCTCCCAAATCCTTCATCTCAAACTTCTACTTCAATAGCATTTTCACATGAAAGATATCTTCATCACTATCACCTATGATGATCAAATCATCAACATAAATGACAAGCAGCATAATACCTTTCTCTGTTTTTCTCACATAAAGTGAGAAATCTGCCTTGTAAATCTGAAAGCGAATAGTGACAAGATATTGTCCTATCTTGTCAGACCATGCTCTAGGTGCTTGCTTCAAGCCATACAAGGCTTTCTTCAACCTGCAAACAAACTCAGGATGAACAGCATGAACATAACCTGGTGGCTGCTCCATAAAGACCTCTTCTTGCAAATCACCATGCAAAAAGGCATTCTTTACATCCATCTGATGTAAAGACCGTCCCTTTGATGCAGCCATAGCAATGACTGCTCTTACGGTTGCCATCCTTGCAACCGGGCTGAATGTTTCTTCATAATTAATGCCATATGTCTGTGCATACCCCTTGAGAACTAATCTTGCCTTGTATCTGTTCATAGAACCATCTGCATTGCGCTTCACCTTATAAACCCACTTACAGCCAATTGCATTCTTGTCTTTAGGCAAAGGCACCAATTCCCATGTAGCATTTGCTTCCAAGGCATCCATTTCTTCATCCATGGCTTTCTCCCATTTTTCTTTTCCCATGGCTTGCTCAAAGGAAGTGGGTTCTGGTTCCTGTATCACTTTGATCATATAGGCATAGTGAATGGCTGTAAATCCATCATATTTCAGCCTATCCATAGGATATCTAGCTCTGGTAGACCTACGCAAAATAGGCTCACTTCCAGGTGCTCTTAAAACATCCCAGTTCTTCCTTACTCCAGGTGTAACAATAGAAGGAATACCCAACTCATCATCAATGCTCTATTCTGAGCCACTGGATTCACCATCCACATAAGAGTGACCTGCATTCACATCAAACATGGGCTAATCTACCTTCTCTTTTCCTTTTCGTGATACCTGCATACCACTATCTGCATTGCTTTGAGGAGATTCTCCTGATCTCAATCTGCCTGTCCATGGCGAATTATGTGAACCACTACTAGAGGACAGTGTAGGTCCACTAATATTTTGTGATTGCTGCTGTGAATTCTATGCAGGTTGTGCATCTACATCATCAATCACATTTATTGGTTTGTACCAACTGCTCATCTCATAAAAAACGACATCTCTGCTCATTGTAAACTTACGAGTAGAAGGGTTATAGCATCTATACCCTTTCTACTGCAGAGAATAACCAATAAAGATGCACTTCTCAGCCTTTGGATCCAACTTGGACCTCAACTCATGTGGCACATGAACATAGGCAATGCAACCAAAAATTTTCAAATGAGAAATGTCTAGTTTCCTACCAGTATACATCTCCTCTGGCGTCATGCCATGTATTGCTGTAGCGGGAGTCCAGTTCATTATGTAAACTGCTGTAGCAACTGTTTTAGCCCAATAATAATCTGGTAGGTCTTTTTCATTTAGCATGGCTCGAGAAACCTCTCCAATATGCCTGTTTTTCCTTTCTGCAAGTCCATTTTGCTGTGGGGTATGACTGCATGAATATTGTTGCTTTATGCCATGCTCCTGTAGGAACCTTGCATACTCATTTGAGAGGTACTCTCCCCCTCCATCTGACCTTAGGCATTTTATTTGCAGGCCTGTTTCTTTTTCAACCATAGCTTTAAAAGCTTTGAAGTGCCCAAACACTTCACTTTTCTTTTTCATAAAATACACCCAAACTTTTCTGCTGTAGTCATCAATAAAAGTGAAAAAATAATGATAGCCTCCAATAGATGCAGCTTTAGCAGTCCACACATCAAAGTGGAGTATTCCAATGGCTTCTTACTCTCTTGAACATTTCTAGGAAATGGTTTCCTTGCCTGTTTTCCAAATTGATAGGCTTCACAAACCTTATGCATTTCTGCAACCTTGAATTTAGGCAATCCTGCAACAATGTTTTGGGCATGCATTGATTTAAGTGACTGTACATTAACATGACCAATGCGTTTATGCCAAATATCAATATCTACAACTACATTGGTCCCATGTGCAAACATTGCTGCACTCAATTTAGGCATGTCCACATCCAACGTAAACATCCTGCCCTTCTTCTTTCCTTTTGCTATCAAGCGACCATTATTTTTCATATCCTCAACAAAGCATCCATGAGGATTAAATCTGACTTGCAAGCCCTGCTCAACCATTTGACCAACAGAAACCAGGTTCTTGGTGATGTTCAGGACATGAAATACATCAGACAGGTATTTCTTTTTCCCATCCTGCATAGACAAAGGAATTTTACCAATCTGCACAATAGGATGTGCAGTATCATCACCAGTCTCCACAAATCCTGGTCTTTCCATTTTCCTTGCATCCTGCATCCATTCTGCATGACCTGTCATGTGGTTTGACGCACTTGAGTCAACATACCACACATCATTGCTTTCTTCTGCACTTGTCACAGAATTGGTCATGTGCTGCACCATAAACAGATGCTCATTTCTGTCATCACCCTATCTACTAGAAGATGCATAATTCCTTGCTACAATTTTCCATTCATGATGTCATTTTGCTTTTTGTAGCAGTCTTTAGCCATATGACCCATTTTACCACAATAGTAGCATTCAACATTGCTATTTGCATTTTGGCCTCTCTGCCATCCACCACGACCTCTTTGGCTCCCCCTGCCTCTAGAGTTACCACGTCCTCCTCCAAAGGACTGGTTTTCTTGAGTTTGCTACATATTCCGATTTCTACCATGGCTTCCAGATCGGCCTCCTCTACCTTTGCCTCTACGTCTTCCAGCATTTGAGTAGAAGACAGTTTCTTTTGAAGTTCCTCCTGAAGAAGATGCACCACCATTTCTCTGCTCTTTAGAAATTAGAAGAGCAAACAACTCCTCAAAATTCGGAAATTTTTCACGGACGGCAATGGATGTCCAGAACTGTGCATAATCCTTTCCTAGACTATTCAAGGTCACAGAAACTAGATCATCATCTTCCACTGGCGACCCAATGGAAGCAAGTGCATCTGCAATTTTCTTCACCTTCATGTGGTAGTCATTGATGCTCATATTTTCTCTCTGCACATTGTGCGACTCCTGCTTGAGCTGCATTTTCCTGGCTTGCGTATTTGTGCTGTACATTTTTGCCAAAGTATCCCATGCCTCCTTTGGCATACTTGCATCCTGAATATGCACAATCATAGAATCCAAAATACTGATAGATAGCCAATACATAACTTTTTTGGGTCTCTTATGCCATCCTTTAAATGCCTGCATTTCCTATTGATTGGGAACATTAGGAAGAACTGGTTCTTCTTCATTTCCTATAATGAACTCCCAATAGACTTTTCCCATAAAGAAATTCGTCATTCTAAACTTCCATGCTTGGAAGTTGTTCTTATCAAGCTTTTCAGTGACAATCTGTGAAAGAGAATCAGATGCCATTACAAAACACAGCAAAAAATTCTATCACTGCAAAAAACATAGCTTCTGCCTGACACGGGCAAATCTGCAAAACTGACGAAAGTGGTATTTGACCACACAGTCACTTCCTAGTGATGATTTTGCATCAATAGGCAACAAGGATGATTCTACAACTCCCAGTATCTCTGCGCACAGGCATACGATGCAATTTTTGCTGCAACTTTTCACCGACCTGTAGAGCAGTGGTCGCACAGCAAAAACCGGGCCTTTTTCTGAGTGCCTGCGAAGAACTTCCGCCTTCAAAACGGGCCCCGAAATCGCCTCAAATCAGAAAAATAAAGTCACCAAGGGCATCGCCCATCCCACAGCATATACTACCCTCTCACCACACCACGAAGGGCGTCTCCAGACGAGCTCCAGACAGTGCACTCTTGCACTTTTGGCTGTGCTACCTGCAGAGATTTGCTCCCAAACTCAAAAAAGATAAGCAACACTGGTCCTCTTACTAGGACACTGGTTTGCTTTCTTGAGCTCCTTACCACGAACCATGCTCTGATACCATGTGAAGATAGTGGGAGAGAAGGAAGGAGTCTCACTTGCGGCTTTCTCACATACACAATGGGGGAATACACACAGAGGTGGAGGTTGAAAACAGTTTTCCTCTTCTTAGTTGTGTAAGCCAAAAGAACTCTAGTACAAAGAAATAGAAGAAACCTATATGTGGGTCTCAAACCAAACTCAGCTAACTATGATGGCATACTAATTGAGCCACGAACTAGAGTAGATAAAGATAGCTATCATCCAGCTATTATTCATGGGCGGTGTACCAACCGCATCTACGGCTAACAAGTCAGTGACATAAATGCACAACGGTCACCCTGGCTTATCACGAGTGGAGCTCGATATCTCAACAGATGGAAGGAGGGATGGATGGATGGACGGACATACGAACGGACGGACAAATGGATGGATGGATGGATGGATAAATGGATAGATGGATGGATAGATAGATAGATAGATAGATAGATAGATAGATAGACAGACAGACAGATAGACAGATAGATAGACAGATAGATAGACAGATAGACAAACAAACAGAGAGACAGATGGACAGACATATAGACATATAGACATACAAATAGATAGATAGATAGATAGATGGATAGACAAATAGACAGACAGACATATAGACATACAGACATACAGATAGACAGTTAGACGGTCAGATAGAGAGAGAGAGAGAGAGAGAAAGAAAAGAAAAGAAAGAAAGTTTATTAAAGTCTTTGGAAGACCGATGGGTCTATGAGACTGTGAAAAACTTGATACAATGAGCTGTGGTAGTGGAGCTACTAAACGAGCATCCACACCAATGCAGAATGCAAAAAAATGCAAAATGGCAGTACTAAGTCCTAAGTACAACATAGTCATATCTTGACTATATATATCAATCTTAGCATCATCGTCAGCATCATCATAACCATCATCATCATCGTCAGCAACAGGCCATCATGATGGATGGGGCTGTGGAAGTGGAGGCATGAGGTCAACAATAGGCCGCTATCGCCCCCTCAAGGGTGTAGTCCTGGTATGTCTCTTGGTTGTAGCTCTGCATCTAACCAAGGCCACTATGACCCCCATCGATCTGGGCTCCGACCCTAAACAAGGAGGGGATGTCCCCAAGTATGATCTGTGAGTCAACCCTATGTCTGAGCTGTTAGGTCACAGGCTCCAGGTCACGATCATGTCGAGATCTCGCCTTGTGGGGGTTTGTGTGATCTAGTTGAAAGAACTATGTGATAGATCTCTGAGAGGTATCAGGCGAGGGAGAAGTCTGCTCCTATCTTCGTGCTCGGAGTATCCTATCACGGTGTCTGAGCACCTCATGATTGAAACCATCCAAACATTGCTGGTCTGGGTAGGAGAGGAAACGGGCCAACATCCCATAACTATTTCTGAAGAGGGAGTAGAAACGCCCTCAGATCTCATAGTAAACAGGACAGTTGAAGATGAAATGCTCCTCTGTATCAACCTCTTGCATGTCACACAGTGTGCATATGCGCCTCTCCCTGGGTAACTGCTCAGCTGCTCTAGATACGAAGTCTATGTGAAGAGACTCGAAACTGCCCAAGGGAGATCCTCAACGAGTGGGGTACGTGAATTTGAGTGTAATCTGGTGGATCAATGAAACCCTCTGCTGTGATATGTAAGAAGTGATCTCTGTAGAAGCCCAGCTTCATTGGGAGATCACTCGGGCCCAACCAAGTCCGGAATATGTATAACTATAGTAGATCCTCACAGATAACTTGGTTGACCTCGTGTGATAGAAGGGGAGAGAAAGGAGCATCCATGTTGTACTTGAAAGGAGGTAGTCTGTCCATGTGGAGCCCTAGTCCTGCAAACCATCTCTCTATGCATGCATACTAGCACCTTTGATCTCCCCCTACTGCAAGTGCCATAGAAGAGGACAGTGCTAGCCATGGTATCCTGCTACACCCCGGATATGTAATCCCCATACTCCCTAACTCGGTACAGATATGTAATGACCTAAAATGCAGCATCTAGTTGTAATGGGGGTGACACAAACTCTGCCCGAATGATCTAGTGAGGGACGGATGGCTTACCACGGATCATCTGTGATAACACAAGAACTTGTAGCTGCTCCACCCTGGCCCACTTTGTATCCAACAAGTCTGGCCCCTAGCATGGACTGCCATACATCCTTACCGGGTGGACCAAGGAGTTCAAAAGCAACCCCTTGGTCCTCGATCCTAAAAGTGAGAGCAAAAGCATTGTCTCTCTAGTCTAGCCAATGAAGCATATCCTCTGCTCAGGCGCGCTTGCATCGTGGGTCTCATGGTGAAGATGGGTCCAGAAAAAATGACCCCTAGATAAGTGTATGATGAAACTACCTCAACAGGGGACCCATCAAATGCGAAGTGCTCATCGTGCATGATGACTCGAGATGTATTGAAGATCATAACCTTGGTTTTACCCAAGTTGACCTTCAAATCATGAGACTCACAAAAGGACTGTAGTGCATCAAGGTGTCTCTAGAACTCCTTTGCTGAGGAAGACAAAAGAGCCACGTCATCTGTGTAAAGTAATATCTGGATTAGCGTGCCCGCGAGAGAGCATTGCCTGTGTCTACATCACTGTCTCGAGCTCATCAATGTAGAGGTCAAACAAGATAGGTGATAATGGGCACCCTTGTTTGACCACGATAGTGCTCATGATCTCGTATGTCCATCCAGATCCTGTCTGGACTCTACCTGAAACTCACTCATAAAGTGCCATGATAGCCCAAATGATAACCTGGTCGTAACCCAGATCCTGTAGGTGTCGTATGAGGTGGGCTCTTGGATCGGTGTCAAATGCTTTGTGGAAGCCCAAAAGTAGCAGTAAACCCTTTGCTTCCATGCCCTCGCCTCCTCAATGATACATTTGAGTGCAAGAATGTGGTCCATGGTCCCACGATCCCGCCTGAAATTGGCCTATCCTATTGCTCTGAGTCCTCGACACTCTGCAAATCTGCTGACCTCATAATCAAGTATGGATGCATAAATCTTGGACATGACATGTCCAATCATAATGGTCCTGTAGTTCTTCGGGTTCATGGGATCCCCTGCCTTGTGGATGAGTGAGATAGTCTTGATGGTCCAGGTGCATGGAAACCCAAAGCAAATGACTTCATTAAATAGCTTGGCTAATATTGGGGCTAGGAGGTTAATCCCATATGCAATAAACTCAGTGCATAGTCCCTCATGATCCTTCACTCGGCCATTATGAAGTTTCATTACGGCATCCTTTACCCCCCCCTAGTGAAGAGGGTGCAGGATGTGGGGTGTGGCATATGTGATAGGTTAGGGGCTGGCTGATTTGGGATATAATAGAGTGTGTGTGCATAATTAGACCACACCTGAGTGTCAGTGAGTGATGGGGGGACCGTCCCTCTAGAAGTCGTTAGAGTTCTTACTAAATAGAATGTTCAGTAGCTCCTCCTCATTCTGATGCATGAAGTCAAGTTTCTTCCTACGTACCAGACGATGCTACTCGTGTAGTGTCTCTGTTTCACTCGGAAGGCTATTTTTTGTCTCGAATATGAGCTGATGGCATAAAGCCTTACACTCATCATCGTATCAGCTATTACAGGGTATGGTTCCAAGAGGTGGTGGGCGGGTGGAGTGGGTGGTGTGGGGGAAGGTGTGAAGAGTAGCCTCGTGTAGTGAGCGAGTGACTAGGGCAACATGGTCCTCTAATAAGGGTATAAAGTCAATGTATGCAAGAAGTATGTACAGACAGCTAGAGTAAGTAGGTGAGTGATCGTGATCAAAGCATATATCATGGTAGGTGGAGTAAGAACTCAATGGGGTAGAAAGTGCTGTGTGGTAGGGGGTAGAAATGCTAAAGAAAAGATAGGTATGATTAGCCCCTAGAGGGAGCGGTGCTATGGTAAAGTCAGTGATGTGAGATGTGAAGGTAGGGGATCCCATGATGTAGTCCACAACACTGAAGCCTCCCCCATGTGGAAAGCAAGTGAAGCCACCTGATGCAGGCCATCTGTCTAGACCATTATAGATAATGAGATCATGCATCCTGTCGAGGTCTGATAGGGCCTGCCCATAGGATGTTAACGGTTCTCATTTGTTAGCCAAAATTCGTAGCATACTTGCCTCCTCAAGGTCAATGTCTGGCAGTAGAGTGGAATCATCCCTAAAGTTGAGGAGTGGTGCTTGATGAGCAGCTGTTCTCGCGTTGAAGTCCCCAACTATGAGGACTTCCCCGTGGCTAGAGAAGTCAGCAATGGACTGATAAACAACTGCAAATGGGGATGTCTCATCCTCCCCTTGAATAACTCTAGCAAAGTGGGAGGTCTCGGGGGGAAATTAGAAAACTACAATAAACAAATCCCAGCTATCCATGTGTCGAATATGGATCTAGAGAAACCTGGAGTGTGGATCTCTCCGCTCCACTGAGATGGCCCCCAAAAGTGTGGATTTGTAAAGGACTGCGACTCCTCTTGATCCTCGAACCCCTCCTGTATCCCTCATCTCATCTCTACATGCAGACTCCCATATATACCCGTTGAATACTGGTAGTGGCCGCTCTAAACTCTGATGTCTTTGTGTAAAAGACTATGTCGTGACCTGTATAGGATTTCAAGAAGTTCCTTGGTTCTGGCCATAAGGTACTATTATAGTTCCAAATGGTATAGGATAGGGTCTCGGGTGTTTGGGTCTCATAGACCCCACCTCTCTATGAGGGAGGAGAGGTGGGTGCCTGATGGGGGCCTATAAGGAGTCGTCCATCTCGTACTACTGCCCACTTTCCCTCTTTGTGGTCTTGATCCTGCTACTGCAACAGAAAACATCTCTCCTCGATTTGTAGTGGAGTAAGGCTGACCTACGGCGTAAAGCTACCTTTTCCCATTTCATTTGATTGACCCGTGTTCGGTGCAGGTCTTAGTGCAGGAGTGGGAATGGGAGCATGAGCTCCCTTCCCATGATGGGAGGTACTCCCAAGGGTCTGAAAAGAGGCGGGGAGTGGGAGAGCTCAATGGATGATCGCCCCTTGTATCTGTTTCATGTCTTCTTGATGAAACAGACCACCCAATACGGACCTCCCCACCGTAACTTCAGCTTACCCGGATGCGGACCCATCCGAGTGTTAAACAATATCACGGCATCTCTCCGTTTGAAGGTCTTCTTCTTTGAATGACGGTCCACCCAGACCTTCCGTCTGTCCTGGACTACCTGTGCAAGATACGCACTGTAGAACCGCTCCTCACCCAGCCGATCCAGCTGTTCAATCCTCCGGTCTACGGACTCCTCCCAGCCCAATTTCTCTGCCGCTGCAATCCGCAGACTCGGTACTAGGAATTCCATGGGGACCACTGCTTCAACTCCGTAAACCAACTTGAATGGCGTGAACCCCGTCGCAACCTTATAGGAAGTCCGGAACGCCCATAATGCGGAGTAAAGTTTTTCATCCCAATCTGTCCGATTTTCATTGACCAGCTTTTTCAGAATGACTAGCAACACCTTATTCGAGGACTCCGCCTGTCCGTTTGCCTGAGGGTAATACACTGTGGACTTCTTATGAATGATTAGGTGCCGGGTAACCAGTTCCCGTAACACCGCATTAAGGAAATGCCCACCTTGATCCGTGACCAGCTCAACCGGACATCCGTATCGTGTCATAATGGCTTCATAAAGGAATCTGGCCACAGCCTTTGCCGAATTATCCTTCAGTGATCTGGCCTCCACCCATTTGGTACAGTAATCCGTCGCCACCAGGATATACCGATTACCTGTCCTCCGCGCCGGCGGCGAAAACGGACCTACAAAGTCTAGCCCCCACTTCATGAACGGTTCGAGGGCCAGTATGGGGTTATGCGGCATCCGGTCCCGACCTGATGGCTGGCCCAACCTCTGGCACACATCGCATCTTTTGACGAACCTATGCGCATCCCCCATTAATGTTGGCCACCACAGACCTCCTTGGAGTACCTTCCGTCCGGTTACTTCTCCTGCGAAGTGTCCACCGCTGATTCCTTGGTGAGCCTCTTCCAGGATGACCTCCTGCTCATGTGGGTACACACACCGTCGCAACACACCATCTAGCCCCTGCTTATACAATTGGTCAGCAATGATTCGGAAGTCTCTGCTCTTCAGCGCGAGCCGTTTCCGCTGGTCTCGCGACATTCCGTCGCGCATCTGGCCCGTGTCGACAAAGTGAAACATGTCGTCGTACCACGTCTTTGGAGCTGCCGGTACCACCGCCTCCAGTTCGAACAGCTGGGCATCCGGAAAATCGTCTTCCACACCCATCGGGTCTTCGCCAGATTCCAACCGCGAAAAGTAATCCGCTACGGCATGTGTACTTCCAGGTCGATGGACCACCGTGAAGTCGAACTCCTGTAAAAGCAGCATCCACCGAGCCAACTTTCCAGTGAGCTCGGGCTTGTGTACCAAATACAACAAGGCGGAATGATCCACATGGAACGTGAACCGATTCCCCAACAGGTAGTGACGAAACTTTGTTACGGAATAAATCATCCCCAATGCTTCCCGCTCCGTCGTAGAGTAATTCCGTTCGGCTTTTGACAACCTGCGACTTGCATAATACACCGGTCGGAACCACTTGCCTGTCTCTTCCTGCATGAGGACACTACCAATAGCCACGTCCGAGGCATCCACGAAGACATGAAACATCTTCGTCCAATCTGGCGGCTGAACCACCGGTGCTGTCGCCAACATCAGTTTGAGCCGTCGAAAAGCTAAATCACAAGCAGGAGACCAGACTACCGGTACTTTGTTGAGTTGGTCATACAGTGGTGTCGCCACATCCGCCAGATACCGCAGCATTCGGCTGTGCCATTTAACCTGCCCTAGGAATCTCCCGAGCTGCTTACCGTTGCCAGGAACCTTTGCCTGCCGAATCGCTTCGACCTTCGCCGGATCTACCGCAATGCCTTCCGCCGAGACAATGCAACCCAGCAGCATACCGCTGGCCACGGCGAATGCACATTTCATAGGGTTCAGACACAACCGTGCCTCCCTACACCGGGTTAAGCATTTCTTCAGATGCTCAAGGTGCTGCTCGCGACTCCCGAAAACACTGAAATCGTCCAGAAATACATGCATAAAGATTAGTAAATAATCATGAAATATTTCTTGGACCATGCGTTGAAATGTTGCCGGAGCATTCTTTAGCCCAAACGCCATCACCAGGAAAACAAATGCTCCCCACTCCGTGATGAAAGCTGTTTTCTCTCGATCTTCTGGTGCCATCTGCACCTGGTTATACCCACTGAAGCCATCCAGAAAAGAATACATCTCGTGACCTGCCACTGTATCCAGCATAGTATCATTAAACGGCAATGGAAACGGATCCGTGATTGTCGCCGCGTTAAGCTTTCTGTAGTCAACACAGACCCGCAACTTCAAATTCTTTTTCGGAACAATCACTATTGGCGAAAGCCACGTTGCACGGTCAACCGGACAGATAAACCCGACCTTTAGCAACCTGTCCAGCTCCTCCTTCACCCTCTGGGCATAGTTCGGATTCATTCTATACCGTTGTTGCCGAACCGGTATCGCATCCTTCTGCAGATTGATCCTGTGCTGATAGAATTTGGGATCGATGCCGAGCAAATCTGTGTAGTCCCAGGCGAACACATCTTTGAAGGATTTCAGCAATGTCTCCAATTTTCCCCGAAATCCTTTATCGAGCTTCGCACTGACACGGACGTTCTTTGGCTCCTCCTCCGTCCCGAGGTTAAGATCCAGCAGCTCGTCTTCTTTGACCCTCCGCGAGCGACGGAGTTCCTGCTCGAAAACTCTTTCCGCCTCCGCCACTCCCGCTTCGTCCGGCATGTCTCCTGTGCCTTCCGGTAAGCTCCCTTCGACTGATTCTTTAGTGGAACTGGATGACTCCTGCGTAGCCGAGGGAATCTGATGCTGATATTGCTTTGAAACGGCAACCACATCGACCTCGAACAAGCTTACCAGCTCCGTATTCCTACTGAAGTAGTCATCCTCCTCTTCGACCCCCATTCCGTCCATCATATGGATACCTTCCGCCATCGTCGGTCGGAATGGTGTCCTCAGCCCTTGTTTGGTATGTACCGAGAGCTTCAGCTTCTTTTTTCCTTTCCGAATGGTGATGCGGTCGGATTGCCAGTCTTGTTTCACACGGGCCTGCCGCAACCACGGTCTTCCGAGCAATAACGGGTATGACCCGCTAATATCCTCCATCCGGAGAATCACCGCAGCGATTTCGAACTTTACGCCGCAAACCTCCATTTTCAATCCACGGAGCAATCCTAACGGCTGCACTCTCCGTTGGTCTGCCATCCGAACGGCGAAGGGTGCGGATTCCCATTTTGTGATACCCAATGGCACCAACATTTGTTCGGACAGGATGTTGACCCCAGACCCTCCGTCCAGCAACACCCCTCCCACACGGCTGTTCTCCAGTGTTACGGAAATTACCGGGACCGCTTCGTCAAAAACAGGAGAATGTTCTTCCGCTTCAGGCTTTGCAGATCCGTCTGACGACACTTCCATTGTTACCGCTTCCATCTCCGACTCCATCGCCCTGACTGGTTCCGTCAATTGTTTGATGAGAGAACTCCGGAAATTGGGTACCAATGCTAACAATTGCTCCATTGTCATGTGTATTTGCTGTTTCCGCAAATCCTGCCATAAATCATATGGTTCAACACCCTCCTCGTCGGTTACCAGGCTGTCCTTCTGACTGGTAGGTAGACAAGTCGCTTCTGGCTGGTCTCCTTGCAGGCGCCTTGCCACCTTCGCACCATTCTCCGTCACCGAGACTGCCTTTTCCGCGCTCGGCCTAGGTAACACCGTTGGGGTTTCCTGGACCCATTCACCGACCGTCGACCGCACCTTTTGTTGTGCCTGCCAGTCCAACGCCGTAGGTCTCCCCTTCTCTTGCGGGGCCTTGTATTCCCGCACCTTTTCCTGGGATCGTGTGACCACGAGCACATCTCCGCTCGCACTTCCTCCCACTTTGCCTTCAACAGGGACACCCGCCGGTACTTCCGGTACTTCTTCGGACCGCGGACTAGGCTCCTTGCTATCCTGTTGCGGACTGTCATCATCGCATTCGATAATCAGAACCGCATTCACTGCTGGTGCGGACTTGCCTTCTCCGGATCCCCGGGTTGCTTCCCTTTCCGCCTTGTGGCGCTTGAATAATTCACAATCTACCTTGCGATGTCCGGGTTGATTGCAATAAAAACATAGGAACGTCCGTTCCCCTGCTGGTTCATCTGCACCTGTTCCAGCCGTTCTCGGCCGCCAAGGTCTTTTCGCTGGTGCGGCTGGTACCGTGGCTGGTGCTGCGGCTGGTGCCGCAACTACCGCCGCCACCGCTGGTGTCGGGGCTATTCGTGCGTTATAGCGGCAGATCTCCGTGGTATGCGTCGCTGTTTGGCAGATCGCACACCACCGCTCATTCAAACCGCATTCCTCTGCTAAGTGTCCTGCATTCCGGCACCGATTACACCAAGTATCCTTGCGAACTTTTGAAGAGGACCCTATTCCACTATCCCGGCTTTTGGCTCCGGCAGCAGATCCTTCCGGAAATGACTTCCCTGCCGCTTTTCCAGCCTTCCGCCTCATGGAACGTTTGTCCTCCTCCTCATCCGACTGATCCGACTCCTCCTCATTATCGGTATCGGAGTCTCCCTTAGCCTCCTCATACTTCACTTTTCCTTTCCTTCCCTTGGAAGTAAACAGAACTTGTTCCGCCCTCACCGCTGCTTGGACGACTTCTTCCAATGAAAGAGCTTCCAGATCCAACGATGCTAGGGACCTTTTCAATCCTTTATTCAGCCCCTCCATGAAGTAAGCATTTTGGATGGGGACTGCCGGGGTAGTTGCTACATCGAGGCGGCGGATCAACGACCGAAACCTGGCCGCATACGCCTCCACTTCTTGGTTCTTCTGTTCCAGTTTCCCCAGTTTGGCCAGGACATGAACACGGGTCTTGTCCTCCCGAAACCGGAGCAAAAAGGCATCCCGCAGTAGATCAAACGTGGCGAAATGGGTAGCTCCATATTGCGCGATCCATACTGCCGCCTGCTTCTGCAGTGTCGGGATGAAAGTCGCCATCTTCATAAGATCTGTCGCCTGTACTGGTGGAGCCGTATTTACCATCCATGCCATCTCAAATGACAGTATATGTGCATCCGCATCCTCCTTATCCCGTCCCGAAAACTTGGGGTACTTCACCGTCATCCTGGGTACCAGTGGTGGAATAGCCGCGCTACTTACCGCCGGAACTCCACCCCCGCCTCCGCCTCCACCGCCTCCACCTCCCCTACCGGGATCTGGTGACGGACCTGGGGCTCCGCTTCCTGCAGGCACACCACCCCTCCTTCTGCTGGGACTCGGTGGTGGGGAATTCCGCAACGGTGACGCTTCGTCTTCCGGAGGAGTACCTGTTAAATCAAACGGGCTACTGCGTCCGGAGGATTCGCCTTCCTCCTGAACACCGGAAACGACTGGACCTTCCTCTCCTGGGATCAGCGGAGGTGTGTCAGAGCGACTACTACTCTCACTATCCGTGAAGAAGCCGAAGAGAAGATCACGTTGAGCCACATATCTGTCATGCCGTTCCTCGCGGGTTGTACGTGTCGATACTGGAGTTGCAGGCTCCCGAGGCCGTTCCGGAGAGCGCGATGTTCCCCCTGGCTCACTCCCAGCGTCATTCATGCGCTAGTCTACGCACCGAGGAATCAGAGTATTACTGATGGGGAGCATCCAACCTCTCCGGGGTATCCACCGCGACAAACATGGAAATCTTCCGTGGTCGCCAAGGTGTTAGCCCTCTCTACTCTGAAGACTAACTCGAAACGCACTACTGCGACAGATTTACATGCGTAATCGTACTTCAGAACTGCGTATGAAAATTCATAGAGTAGAACAGTGATCGACAGAATCATTCATGATAAAACAATAAGGCAGATGCAATAGAATCTCTGTATTACATTTCTCCGAGCAGTACAACACCGTACTCTCTGATACATAGCACTGATCCTTGCTCCGATCCTCATCAATGAGCTCTCTGAATGATCGCTCTCTTCTCTCTTATCTAACCGGCACACATAACGCCTTCACGGTTGCCGTGCCTATTCAGTTCTCCGTCTGCCCCTAGAACTTCCGTCTTTTCATATCTCAAGATACAACGTATTAATGATAATAATCTAAGGACTAATAATCTAAGGACTTCCCCCTTAGTTCCTCTTTGCTGTTGCTGCTTTTGCCCCTAACAGCGGCAGAGCAGGAGGGTAGGAGGCGGAGCAGTAGGCGAGGAGGAGGCAGAGCAGGTGGAGAGGAATATGATAGGTAGAGAGAAGTGAGCTGTGCAATATACAGCCAAGGGGCTGGACAAGTGTGAGAATGAATGCTCCAAGGAAGGCCCAATGAGAGAAGAGAGAGAGAGAGAGAGAGAGAGAGAGAGAGAGAGAGAGAGAGAGAGAGAGAGAGAGAGAGAGAGAGAGAGAGAGAGAGAGAGAGAGAATATTAGAGAATGGAAAATCTCCATGCTATATTATAGATTATAAATTTGCATTAGAGTATGGCACTTTATGCCAAATGAATTATTAGTATAACCATACTAGAGTCTAGAAGAACTGAAGGTTGAGAGGGCAAAGAAAGCTACATTGCAAAGTAGGCAGTTATGGCTTCTGGTTGGGGTTTTCCCCTCACACATCTTGTTCCAATCTATAAATTGGAATCATGTGAGAGAGAATTCGGATAGATTCATTGATAAGGTAGAAATTTGATCATGAACTTTTGGCACATTTTGATCTCTTCCAAAGCAAACTTGGTGATGCTATAAGAGAGCTTGTGGTGGAGAATCCATAGTGGACCTCTGGTATGGGAATTTCTTACTACCATGAGTTTCAGGGTGTCTAAGGTCAACTAAGTTTGGAATGTGCATTTTCAAAAATGGAGCTATGGAGTCATTTTATTCAATGGAAAAGGAGAAGACTCCATGCCCTAATGACTTAACTATAGAATTCTATCTGGCATTTTGAGACCCAATCAAGTCTAACCTAGTGGAGATGGTAGATGTATTAGCTACTAAAGGTCTTATTTTTTAAGATGCATTAGCTACTAGCGGAGATGGTCGATGCATTAGCTCTACTAGAGAGCTTATTTTTGTGGGATAAACATCTTGCCTTTTTTCCTTTCAATTATGTGTATTTGTTGTTGGGAGACACCCCGAGTAGAGCCCCTACAAATTGGAATGTTGTTTGTAGCTCTGCGATCTAGACCATTTGGTTTCAAATGTGCACTAAAGTCTTTAACAATGTTCAAGTGGATGCTATGAGATTTTATTGAATCTATGGATGAACACAGGAACGAGGAGATAATCTATAGAAAATCAAACAACTCCATTTGCAAGTTCAAGAATGCTGTAAAAAGGAGGAAAAAATGGCCAAAGATAAAGCTACTCTATTCCTACTCTATTGGCGCAGATGCAATCCTTGGTGGACAAGGAGACCCCTAAGGATCGAGTTCTACCTCGTGTTCTCTAATAGAACTTTCAAGTAGTTGCTAATCAATCGCTCACAGTTACATTACCCTCCCTGCTCCCTAGGTCCTCTTAGATGGCTCCCTTGGTTATGTCCCCCTTGCCTACTTCGATTTCAATTCAACCCAGTGAATTGGTGTGCAGTCTGTTGGGGTATCTCAAGGTGCATGCCTCACGCACACCTTGGTTTCTATGTGTGAGTGCTAGAGGCACAGTTAGGTGCCCACAAGCACAGTTAGGTGGTGGAGAGCCACATAGGATGATTGAGAGAATCTAGGAGCAGATTGAGGAGATGATTCTGGAGCTTTGAAGTCATCAGTGATGTCAGTGAGCATGTATGAGGTGCCTACTTAGGGACCTCACTCTTCTTCATTCTACAAGCAAGTAATGCAAGTATTCTGAGTTTGTGTCCACTCTTTCCTTTCCTTTAAGTTTACCAACATGGTATCAGAGCCCTTTGATCCCCCTTGAGCCCATTTCTGCCACATCATCATCTTCTTCTTCTCCATTTTCCTCTTTCTTCCCAAAATCTTTGAGAGCTTGGTTCTCCACCTACAAATGACCATTGCCCAAACCCTCTGAGCTGGAAACTCCTCTAGTATGGGCAAACTTCCACCTACAAGCAATTGAAGAAAAAACGTCTGTGGTGGCTGCCATTCCCCAAAGAGCGCATTTTTTGCCATTTCTTCTACTACTCAATACTCCCTGCCTGCTCTGCCATTGCCTGAGCCCTCTTAGGAGTAGATGGGCGACCTCAAGACAAAGATTTTGAGGCATTTTTTAGCTCATTTGGTTTAGTAATGAGGGAGAAATTGTCAAAACTCAGGTTCAGACTGTAGCAACTCTCCCGGGCAAAAGTGTGCACCATTTCATCCAACCTCTGTGCTGGACCCTCTCTGGTATATGAGCTTTCTTTTGCTTCAGAAAGCCCTCTTTTCCTTGCTTTTAAGAGTGAGCTACAAGCCCTCCAAGTTCAGCCTTTTAGTTTTGACAGTTTTGGACAAGTTTTTGAAGATGATGCTACATAAAATGCTACTCTAGCATTTCTGGTTTTTTGAAACTTTCAATAACTTCACTACAAGTGCGGCTTCAGTTTTGTTTTGAATTGCTAGACCTGGTTTTGATTGGAAAGTATTCATTTTAGCCACTTCTATGAAGCATGTAAGAAGAAGCATCATTGATTGAAATTTGGTCACAAGACTTTGCTACATTAAATGCTTATATTCTGAAGCATTTCAGTTGTTATTTTAAGCCCTGTAAGAGAGAAGACACTGCCCAATACCTGGGTTAGACCCTCTCATGGCTTGCTTATGCAAAATATGTGAAAAGCCAAAACATAAAGCAATGTCTTGTTGTGCTACAAAGGATGAAAATGCCAACCTGACTTCCTTGTTAAAGATTGCCAAAACAATGGTTGCCAAAAAGGAAGCAACTACAAAGCCAGAGATCTACCCTCTCATGGCACTTTTATTTGACTCCAAGTACAAGAAAAAGATGAAGGTCAAATACCTAAGATATGCTTCTCTACACAACTATGGAGATGACAAGATAATTTTTCTCTTGAAGGATATGATTTTCAGATCCACTTGTTCTATGTTAGTACCATCTTATAAGGCACTAGACACTGCCCATGTGGTAAGACCTTGCCTTGACATGGATATTTTGCCTCCACAAGATGAGGCATCCCATGAAGATTATGCATTTTAAAACATCTCTATGTATGCTCCAGATCTCTCTTTTTATGTCAAGGTACTCAGCCTGGATAGTCCTCCAAAATGAATGAAATAAACTATTGTGTTTTTTGTGTGTTTTGTAAACACCTCTGGTCACCTTATGATGTAGGCCATGTGTATGTTTTGCTCCATGGTACCTCCTACAGACATTGTGTGCATGTACATGTAGGGGAGATAACCATTGGAAGGTCTTTTTGTATCCCTTTTGTTTACCTTACACGCAAGGGAACCCTTGCTAGCATGAGAACCTAGCCATAGATTTATCCTTGACCACCATGAGATGGCATGAGAAACTATGAGACTAGATGTATCCTTGACATAGCCTGAGGCATTCCCTTGAGGGGGGGTTTGTTGGGATATCTCAAGGTGCATGCCTCAGGCACACCTTGGTTTCTATGTGTGAGTGCTAGAGGCACAGTTAGGTGCCCACAAGCACAGTTAGGTGGTGGAGAGCCACATAGGATAATTGAGAGAATCTAGGAGCAGATTGAGGAGATGATTGTGGAGCTCTGAAGTCATCAGTGATGTCAGTGAGCATGTATGAGGTGCCTACTTAAGGACCTCACTCTTCTTCATTCTACAAGCAAGTAATGCAAGTATTCTGAGTTTGTGTCCACTCTTTCCTTTCCTTTCAGTTTACCAACACAGTCACCCTCTAAAACCCACCCCCTTCCAAGTCTCTCCAACTCCCGTTTAGCCATGCCCAAATTTCAAAAGACCTGTTTCCAAGTCGACCCTCAAGAAACATGTACAAAGTTCAACATGAGGAGACACTTAAGGACTCTCAACCCCTTGAACCCACTTCGAAGCGCAGGACAAGGAAACCATGTTCTTACCCACACAACCGGGGTACAGCTGTACTCAAGGTTACAACACACATTGTTCCAAAGAGAAGAACTAGGAAGTTGCAATATGAAGTTCTCATAGTGCTCTTGCTATAGTCTCCAATGTCCCTACTACAGCGTCCAGATGTTATAGCTACAGGCTCCAGTGTTCTTGCGATAGTCTCCAAATGTTCTTGCTATAGTTTTCCTACTATAGATGTTATTGCTATAGTGCTCCTACTTCAGATGTTACTGCTACATTGTTCCATTGTTATTTGTACCCCTTTTTGCATCCAGGGGTTTGTTGAGATGATGTATAACTGACAAAATTTTATTAATATAAACCCTCATTTTTGGAAAAATTAATTAATTAATTAGAAAAGTAGAAAGAAACCTACAAAATGAAACAAGATCAATGCCTTAGAAAAATTAGGAAAATTATGAATTCTAATGCAAAGCAATGCAATTTGAAGGATACTTAAATAGGTGTATAGCCAATGATTACTTAAATAGCAAAGTAACTGTAACTCTAGATTCAGACAAGAAAAAATTAAATGAAAAGGAAAAAAGAGTAAGGAACATGAAAAATTAAATAATTACATAAACAAATTAGATCTATATATCTATTTATATATAGATATAATCACAATGCAAGTATGTAAATTAAGTCAATATTAAAGAATGGAGCATTATTAAAAGGAAGAAGTTACATTATTTTTTAGCGAGAGATTACATAAATAAAGAGTCAAAACAAAAGTTATATAAATGCAGATGAATTCCAAGGTAAAAGTAAAAACAAATGTTCTTAAAGGAACACATAAAAGATGATAATTTTATATACATAAATATATAGTTTGTGAGAAAGCTACAACACTACATATTATAAAGGAAAGGTAGAGGGAACATATATACATTCTTCAAAGAACACATATCTAAGAGTATAAATAGCTATATATATATATATATATATATATATATAGAGATACATGTACACCCACACTTAAGGGTATAGAATTCATGAAAGATAAGGGAAATTTAAAAATTAAAGTAGAGAGATAAAAATTGAAAGCTTTAATTACAAAGATAATCCTCATGGAGGGTAATCAACATGGGATAGTCCACAATAAAAAACAGGGGGGTAACCCTCACCCATGGCAATTAACTAGCACAATTAAAACCCATGTTGAAAGTGTCTAAGCAATAAGAGTGCTAACAAGAAAAAGACAAAATAGGTTTATTTAAAGCAGATTGAAAAAAACCATGGTTCTTGCTCAACAAATTAAGGCACAAATTATGCTCAACAAATTAAGCCTAAGAAATAAGGGTGTTAGTAGGTGAAAGAAACCCATGGCAACTCCATAGCCTAAACAAGGCAACTCCATGCCCTAAACAAGGATCAATACCAAGGGTCGATAATCCATGCTATCAACCATATAAGAGGAGTTATTAATCAATTATTTGCTTGCATTTAGGGGGGAAATAGTAAGGTTTAGGGGGGCCTAGGTAGTGTCATACTTAAAGGTTTGAAAGCAATTTTAGCCTAAACAAATGAAGTTGACCATGGAAAACTTAAAAGTGAACCATCAAAAGAACATTTAATACAATTATTTAAGTAAATGGGGGGTATTCCACACCCATGAATGCACAACAAGGACCATCAAGATTAAGACTTTTAAAACTTAAGGGAAAATAAACCAAATTGCTTAAGAATTTCCATATCTACTTGTGGCAATTAATTGATTAATGCAATTACATAACCAACAAATGATTAGAGGAAATTAAGGCATTTTCTTGAAGGAAAATTAGGGTAGAATATCTAACAAGGGAATTGAATAGTTGGTTTAAACAAGTCAAAAGGTTTAATAAAGGCAAATATAAGCAATAAAATGAAATAATAAACCAAACAGGTTAAGGACCAAAAGAGAAGATAACTTAAGTGGATGCATCAATTAACCTATGAGCAGGTTTGTCCGAGTGTGTTTTTCAAGAGATTTTAAAAAAATTATCTCTTTAGGAAACATGGTTCTTACATTTTTATTTTCACCAGAACTAGATCCCTTTATCATTCATTTTAACATAACATAAATTTTCTTATTCATAGACATCCCTTTGTACCCCTGTTATTACCTAAAAAACGTATTGAAAAATAATTCCTTTAAGAAACATCCCTCATAATCACTCTCAGTGTAATAAATAATATACATATATAATTACTTATTAAACACATTTATATCATATGGTAATATCTTTCTACTATTTTTATAGCATCAATAACAAGATATTTATGGACATGTTTCTAAATAAGTTTAAATTACTATAAATAAGTATTAACTTGGGCTTATATATCACTCTCATAAAATACATGTAATATTTAATACTATATATGCAAGATTTTCCAAAATATAACTCCATATATGGGGTTTTCCAATTAATTTGAGTGGTTGCATGACTATATTTCGACATTGGATGTGAAAGTTATGTCATTTTTAAAAGTGCTATCCAAGGTAGTTTTGCCAGAGCAAAACTACCTTGGAAGACCTACTTCAAAAAAGGGGTTTCGCTAGTGAAACTACCTTGATGGCTTGCTTCAATGAGCTTTCTTTGGAGAAACCATTTCATGAAGATAGAGAAATAACTGCACCTGCAGGGGGTAAGGATAGCTCAAGTGGCACTGGTTGACCTAACCCAAGGTCATGTTGACCCAACCATGGTCAAGTTGACTAACCCAGGGTGAAGTTGACCTAACCAGAGTCAAGTTGACCCTCAACGCTAACGTGGCATGGGGATGTGGATGCTAACATGGCAGATGACATGGATACTGACATGGACCTTGACTTTAACTACTAGGGTGGAGTGTTGATGTGGCACCTGTGATTGGACCTACCTACATGGCAGTGATGATGTGGCAGTCAGTGGTTATCTGATGATATGTCAACTTGTTGAGCCAACTGACGTGGCAGATAGGATTGCGAGGGCACGTGGTAGAATTCTGTGGTGCCATGTGTCAATCGTTTCACCACACCTAGTGGGATAAGGTAGCACCTGACGATTACGTGGCTCGAATGAAATATTACTGATGCTGAACAAAATCTTTGAGACTCCATTGCCGGTGGTCGTTTGAAGAATTCAGAGGAGAGGTTGCTTCTGGTGGCATCTACAGTTGGAGGCCTCACTGGTGGATGCACAGCTTGGAGATGTACTACTGCAGCTATAGACTTGGTGTTGGCTTTGATGGCACCATTTAGAGTTGAGGGCTCGTTGGAGCCTAAGCGTAGGTCCGTGGCCATGGGTTGAGGTGCTATCGCTATGCTATGCCACTCAATGGTTGGCAGGTTGGAGTTGAGGTCGACACAGTTCTCGTTGTGTTTGTGAGCTCCTTGGAGCTTTGTGTAGTCCACCTTGGATATGTAGCCCATGACTGCTCGGGAAGATGTTGGCTGGTGATAGGCTCAGGAGATTCTGGAGCCACTAGCTGAGGAGACTAGAGGCTATGGATGTGACGATGAAGTCCTTGGGAGCCATAGAAGTGGGATCTCTAGTTGCACTAGTAGTTTCCGCATCTATAGCAGATCTTGCCATTGCCCGAGCTCAGGCAGAATGGGATAAGAAAGATAAGTATGCATATCATTTGATCAAGCAAAAAGTGCAAGATGTCATGCTAGGACAGTTCAACATAGTCAAGACATCAAAAGAAGCATGGGATATGTTTGCAGCTCTCTACGAGTCTAAGAACACTTCCAAGATTCTCACACTGAGAAACCAAATCAACTAGAGTTTCCGCAATAGCAGTGAAACCAATCATGCTTATGTACTCGGGATTAAAGACTATGATAATAAACTCTTAGCAATAGGAGAGACCATGAATCCAGTAGAAATGGTTCAAGTCATCCTGAATGGACTGGGAGAGGGAAACGAGAATCTTGTCCAAAGTATTTCCATTCAACAATAAATTCTGACACTGGAAGAACTTTAGTCAGTCTTACTTGGTGAAGAACTTAGGACTTAGGCCATTCATGCATGCAAAGGTCATTCTAATGATTAGGCATTCACGGCTTCATATAGAAGCAGAGGCAGAGGTAGATCATTCCAGAGAAGTGGTCATCATCAACAACAAAGTCATAAGCAAAGTTAGCATCAGCATCAGCATCATCCTTAGCAACATCAAAATCAGCAAAGACGAAATCATTCCAACCGAGGAAGATTCCAAGGATGAGCGAATGCATGCACCAGCGTGTCAAACATTCAGTGCAACTACTATCATAAGTTTGGACACTATGAAAGAGATTTCCACAAGAAGCAGTACAACCAAGGCGGTCAATCCAGTGGTAGCAATCGAGGGAATTTTTGCAGAAGAGGAAATCATTGTGGTGGACATTCTAGTCACACTCATTTTGCAAATGAACATCAGAATATGTTTCTTGCAAATGAGGAAATGCAAAAGACTGATACAATGTATCTAGACACTGATTTCAATACAAAAGAGGGTTTCAGCTCTATCAAGTCGACCAAGAAGAACAAGATCCTTGGTACATTGACAATGGTGCATCATCTCACATGACAAATCATCAGGAATGGTTCACAGAGTTGAAACCATTAGAAGGTCAAAAGAATGTCATCTACATAGCAAATAATACACCAAATCTTGGTCAAGGGACATGCATTATACCTATGAACAATTTCACTAGTACGAAAGGATTGGTGAAAGATGTACTCTATGTTCTGAAGCTCAACAATCTCTTGTTAGTAGGTCAAATGACGGAACACAACTATCGAGTCATCTTCGACGAAGATGAATGCATTATCAGAGACAAATCCAAAAGATTTCAGCTAGTAGGAAAAGCTGTCAAGGAAGGATGCTTGTACAGAATGCTAGCTATAGTATCAGATATGCATGCCATGTTAGTTCAACCGCAACAGATGCCACTATCCATAAAATAGCACAAGAGATATGGTCATGTTAATTTCAAGAATCAGAATATGGCAATCAGGATTCCTAAGCTATAGCTTCTTGGAAAAGTTTGCGAAGCATACTGCTTCAGTAAACAAAAGTGAACCAACTTTGCCAAAAGCACCTCTAGAGCAAGTGGTATTCTTCATTTGATACGGGTTATGCCCACACCCGCAACATCAATGGTTCACTTTACTACTTGAATTTCATTGATGACTACAACAGATATTGTTGGGTCTACTTTATCAAAGAGAAATCTAAAGTGTCTTCTAGATTTCAAGAATTCAAAGCCATGGTAGTCCTACCCATTTCGCAGATGACATGCATCTTGCGCTTTGCTACTCCATTTTGCTGTGATGTATGTGGCAGGGGTTTCTGCCTCTTGATCTCGTGGCTTTTGCAGCAACTTTCGAATTCAGTTGATGTGAACTCTCCACCTCTATCTGATCTCAATTTCTTCACCTTCCTCCCTGTTTCTTTCTCGACCATTACATGCCATTCCTTGAACTTACTAAAAGCCTCGTCTTTAGTCTTCAGGAAGTATATCCATATCCTTCTACTGTAGTCGTCGATCAGTGTCATGAAGTAGTAGGAACCACCCAAAGCTTCCGTCTCCATCTTTTCGTAGAGGTCCATGTGAACGAGCTCTAGAGGAACCGGCCTCTTTAGGAAAGGGCTGCTGATGCTGCTTGCCCATCATGCAAGCTTCACATACATCGGGTAGATCTGTAATTTCTGGTAGGTCTGCAATCATTCCACTTTTATGCATCTCCTTTAAAGAACTAAGGTTTAGATGACCAAACCTTTCATGCCATAGCTTAGTATTCTTCACATCAGCTCAAGCACTGAAAGCTAAGAGTTCATAGATGTTGTTGCACCGTGTACCTTTACCAATGACCTTCCCTTGAAGATCCAGAATCTGTGCACCATTCTTATCGAATTGAACTTTGAGGTCCCGATCCGTGATTGCAGAAATGGACAACAAGTTCCTCTTGATATCTGGCACATAAAGAACATCAGACAACTATTTTACAACTCCATCTGACTTGAGAGCAATCATACCTTTTCCTTTTGCTAGACATTTTGCATCATTGCTGACTGCTACTAGGATGTCATTCCCTACTGTCTATAGAGAGGTATACCAATCCTTTCGACTGGTCATGTGGTGCGATGCACCACTATCAATGATCCAAGGTTCATCCGCAGGTACATGAACTGCCTCTGTGCAAATCTCCTCAATTGCTACGAACAGCTCTACTAGTACTGCCTGTGCGCTGTTGCTGGACTCTTTCTTTACTCCATTCTTCTCATCTACAATCTTCTTTTGGCACTCATTCTGCTTGTGCCCTACCTTGTTGCAATAGAGGCACTTGATCTTCTTCTTTCTCGTTTTATCATTAGAAGAAGATGGGTTACTAGAGTCCTTATCCTTACCTTTCTTTGATCCAGCATAGAAATCCGAATCTTCTCTAGTCCTCCTCTTTTGATGCATCTCCTCCTCCAGAAGCATCGCGCTAAAATCCTCAAAGTTGAGGGGTAGATTTCTATTCTGCATATTCAACACCGTAACAAGACCGTCATACTTTGGTGGGAGAATCCGTATGCACCTTTGTGCTAGATTCTCACTGGTGATGGTGATGCCAATTGCAGTCATCTGATCACGCAGATTCTTCACCCTGGTGATGAACTTCTTTGCCGCTTCAGACTTAGATAGTTTCTCATTCACGAGTTGAGTCTCTAGATTCTGAATCCGCATCTGATTCATGGTCTAGTACTAATTTTTCAAGACCGTCCATGCCTCCTCCGCTGTGGTGACATGTTGAATTAACACCATGATGGAATCACTTACACTGCAGACAATAGAACACAACACAACTGCATTTCTTCTTGTCCACACGAGAATCTCATCTACAATTGGTACTATCTGTTGTCCTGCATTGGCTGGATCCGGTCTCACAATCGGCTTCACGTCCACCCTAGTAGCAGTATCCCAAAGCTCGTATGCACTTAGGATGGTCTTCATCTTGAACTTCCAGAGTGGATAGTTAGAGCCATCCAACCTTCTACTTTCGCTGAACAGTGGGATTCGCAGTCTTGCGGGCTGGGCCATCTCTCACAATCTGCTCGCAAATAGAAACACACTACCAAATCTTCTTGCTAGAGTCCAGGCTCTGATACCATGCAAGAAATCAATACAACGTCTATGCTCAACAGATAACAGGATCTCGTATGCAAGAGAGAAAAGCAGATAGTATGGAGAATCAAAAATTTGATTACTGTAGAACTGATACAATAGATGGCGCTACCTCCCAAAAGTGCGCTCTTGTGAAAGAAGCTTCGATGGCAAGCTAGAAACAGTAGAGGATGGAGGCTGGATGCTAAGGAATCAGGGTTGCTGTAGCCAGTGATGAAATGGGCTTCATGGGCTTGCTCTTATATAGCCACTAGTCATAGTCGGTTGGACCCAATTGGCTGACCGACCCAGTTCACCCAAAACGATCGATTGGGGGTCGTAGGCCACCGACCACACGATAGAACCGTGGTGTAAAAGTAGAGTTAGCTGGCTCCCGCATAGTTACACGAGAGTGGAGCATTCATATCGAACAAGAAGAAGGGCAGGATGTTTATGTTGGATGCGGACATGCCTGAATTGAGTGCAGCAATGTTTGCACATGGGACCAATGTAGTTGCAGATATTGATATCTGGCATAAATGCATTGGTCATGTTAATGTACAACAACTTAAATTAATGCAGGCCCAAAATGTTGTTGCAGGATTGCCTAAGTTCAAGGTTGCAGAAATGCATAAGATATGTGAAGCTTGTCAATTTGGAAAACAGGCAAGGAAACCATTTCCTAGACATGTTCAAGAGAGTAAGAGGCCATTGGAATTAATCCACTCTGATGTGTGGACTACTAAAGCTGCATCTATTGGAGGCTGTCATTATTGTCACTTTTATTGATGACTGCAGCATAAAAGTTTGGGTGTATTTTATGAAAAAGAAAAGTGAAGTGTTTGGGCATTTTAAAGCTTTTAAAGCTATGGTTGAGAAAGAAACAAGCCTGTAAATAAAATGCCTAAGATCAAATGGAGGGGGAGAGTACCTCTCAAATGAGTTTGCAAGGTTCCTGCAGGAGCATGGCATAAAGCAGCAATATTATGCAGTCATACCCCACAGCAAAGTGGACTTGCAGAAAGGAAAAATAGGCATATTGGAGAGGTATCTAGTGCCATGCTCAACAAAAAAGACCTGCTAGATTATTATTGGGTTAGAGTAGTTGCTTTAGCAGTCTACATAATGAATAGGACTCCCACTGCAGCAATACATGGCATGACGTTAGAGGAGAGGTATACTGGTAGGAAACAAGATATTTCTCATTTGAAAGTTTTTGGTTGCATTGCCTATGTTCATGTGCCAGATGAGTTGAGATCCAAAAGCTGAGAAGTGCATCTTTATTGGTTATTCTCTACAACAGCAGAAAGGGTATATGTGGAGTTAAAGGTCACTGTGCCTTAACCCCAGTTATGTACAATACTCAAACACATATATAAATGAATGAAAAAGAAGATTAGGGTGGTTCTGCACCCACCAAAACTTGTGTGGCTCTCTGTCTCTCTCTCTCTCGCTCTCTCTCCCTCTTCCGTTCTTGCTTCCATTGAGAGCACTCTCAACTGGTATCAGAGCCCGGGTGATCTAGCTGAGCATGCGTGAATGCTTAGAAGCTCAGCAGCTCTGTGGGAGGAAGGAAAAGCTCTGTGGAAAGCTTTGTGGGTGACTTTACTTGCATCCGAGTGTGCAGAGACCTTGGAGGAACCTTTGGAAAAGTCACTTTGGCTTTACGAAGTGGTTTTGAGAGCCTGTTAAGAGCTTTCAAAGAAAAAGTCGTTTTTTGAGCTTTTCCCTGTTCCGTTCGATGACAGAGACTCCGTATTGACTTGTAGAGGCAACTATTGCTTGCTTTTGGTGTCCACTTCACTTCAGGAGCTTGGAAACACCTTCATTCTTGAATCTGGGATCATTCCATTGGATTTCTGACTCACTGTGTCAGTTCCTGCGTTTTTTGCTCGGGTGTTGGAACTCAAGTTTGGAGCAACCATTTGCAGATCTGTCAGTTCCGGTGGACTCAGGAGGTCCTAAAACTTCTATGTTGCTCATCATTCACACTCCGGTGGAGTTTACAGATAGCTCTGTTTCCAAAAACGTTTTTCAGTCCGTGTGTTGGACCCAGTGATTGAGACCACGGTTTCCAAAACCGTCTGTCCCATTGCGTTCCGGACGCCCAAAAACCCCTACCTATCAGTTCTTGCATGATTCGGTGGAGGATTTTCAGAGTTATAAATCTCTGTGTATTCGATTTCGTCTCTCTGTTATGCATTTTTCATACTAAGGTTTTGAAACCTTAGATTTATGCCACATGGCAGTGGATAAGTGTTGACTCCCATTTCTCATTCATCGGTTGGGATTTTGGAGTTCTGGCAGAAGAGAGATATTTGCAGATTTTCTTGTTGAGTCCGATTATGCAATGGCGCCCATGTTTTGAGGCATCTCAGGTTCTATTTTCAGTAGCGCTCATTACCGTGGGACTATGATTTCTTGAGCATACCTTATGCAGATCACTCTGGTTGCAGTTTGAGCAGTGTGCGCTCATTCGTGGTATGCATTGGGTTGCAGTGGATGATTTATAGGCCATTTGGATGCATTGCGGTCCTTGTTGGATGCGCTGATAGGCCCAAATTGCCTTGTGGGATGCTATTTTTTATGGACGCTTTGCACATGGATGCTATTTTAAGCTGAGGTACAGCTTTGACACATTGCAGGTGATGCACTGATAGTGCTATGCTCTCTTGGATGAGACATTATTGATGCATATGCCAGTGGACAGTGTTTATGCTTGAGTCATTTGGCACTTATTGGCATTTTCTTTTGGGCCAGATTTGCTCATATGGATGCATAGTATATGCACATGAGTCAGATGCATCTTTTGATGCTTTGAGCTTTGAGCTTTGGTGATATTTCAGTCTATTGTGGCATACACATTTGGTGCACCTAGTATTTGGTGTGATTCTCTCTTGCAGGTACTAGCATTTGGGATTTTGCTTTATTTGCATCATGGCATCCTCTTCCATGCCTGAAAAGGAGTTTTTCAGCATTAAAAGGTTTGATGGGACAAACTTTTCTTTGTGGAAAGAACAAATAAGGGATGTGCTTATTCAAAAGAAGCAGATTAAACCCTTGGCAGGGATTGAAGCTAAGCCTGCAAATATGTCTGAGGATGATTGGAATGAGTTGGATGCATTAGCAAAGTCTACTATTAGACTTCATCTTGCAGAGTCAGTTTATTTCACAGTAGTAAATGAGCAGACTACGGAAGATTTGTGGAAGAAACTGTGTGCCACTTATGAGAAGGAAACTGCCTCTAATAAAGTTTACCTCATGAAGAGGTTGTTTGAGCTGCAGATGAAGGAAGGGGTCTCCATTGCTTCTCACTTGAATGAATTCAATATTATTTTCAGCCAGCTTCAGGCTCAGAAAATGAATTTTGATGCGGAGACTAAGGCAATATTTCTCTTATGTTCATTGCCATCCTCATGGGATACCTTCCGTACAGCTGTCAGTAACTCTGCACCTGGTGGAGTACTGAAATTTGATGATGTTGTGGGTAGCTTGTTGGCCGAGGAGATTAGATGGAAGTCTATGGATGGCAACAAGCAGGATGCAGCCTTAAATGTGCAAAGGGGCAGATCACAGTTCAGGGGGAAGTCCCAAGAAAGAGGGAAGTCTCGTAGCAAATCCAGGGCACGAAACATTGAGTGTTACCATTGTGGCAAGAAGGGCCATATGAAAAAGGATTGCTACAAGCTGAAAAGAGAGCAAAAGGATAAGAAAAAGAATGCAAATTGGGGTGCAAATCAAAAGGAAGAGAGTCCAAGGGAGGACAAAGGAAAAGTGAAGATCGAGGAGATCAATGCAGTCACACATGATAGTGACAATGATGTTCTCTTCATGTCTACTTTATCTGCAGAGTTGCTTACCACTTCAGATGATGCATATTCCCAGGATTGGATTTTGGATTCTGGTGCTTCATTCCATGTTACTCCCCATAGGGAATGGTTCTCCACTTATGATAGTGGAAAGACAGGTTGTGTGCATCTTGGAAATGACTATGCATGTGACATAGTGGGAGCAGGTGACATAAAGTTTTCTTTTGCAAATGGGTCTGCATTTGTTTTGAAACATGTGAGACATGTGCCTAAGCTGACCAAGAGTCTTATTTCAGTGGGTCAGCTAGATGATGCTGGTTTTCACACCACTTTTGGCTTTCAAAGTTGGAAAATTCAAAAGGGCTCTATGCTTTTGGCCAGGGGTGCCAAGTGTGGGACTTTGTATCCCTTACATGTATCAGGGGTATTTGATCATGTTGTTGCAATAACCGAGCAGCCAAGCACTTCTCTATGGCATTGCAAGTTGGGGCACATGAGCCAGAATGGAATGAAACTCTTATGCCGTTTGGGTTATGTACCGCATTTGAGTTCCTCTGATTTTGAATTTTGTGAGCACTGTCTCTATGGGAAGCAGACTAAATCAGCCCATAAAAGAAGGGGAAAGAAAGAGTTTGAAAAGCTTGATTTGGTGCATTCAGACGTATGTGGTCCCATGCCTACACGGTCATTAGGCGGGGCTGAATACTATGTGACATTCATTGATGATGCAACTAGGAAAGTGTGGGCTTATGCTATAGCTCGGAAGAGTGATGTGTTCCAGGTATTTCAGAAATGGCTGGCCTTGGTTGAGAATCAGTCAGGTAGAGCGCTTAAATGCCTACGAACTGACAATGGTGGAGAGTATCTCTCTCATGACTTTCAGCATTTCTGTGATACACGTGGGATTAAGAGGGAGCTCACATCCCCTCGTACTCCAGAGCAAAATCCAGTTGCAGAAAAGATGAATCGTACCATTCAAGAAAGGTTGCAATGCATGCTTTCCAATGCAAGTCTTTCTGGTGGTTTTTGGGCTGAGGCAATGAAGACTGCAGTGCATGTGATCAATAGATCACCTAGTAAAAGTTTGGATGGTGGTATTCCTGAAGAGGCATGGAGTGGCAAGAAGCCCTCTTACTCTCATTTGCGTATATTTGGGTGTGAGGCATATGCACATGTGCCAAAAGAGCTTCGAAAGAAGCTAGATCCTAAGTCTAGGAAATGCATCTTTCTGGGTTATGGTGAAAGTGGAGAGATGGGCTATCGTCTCTGGGATCCAGAAGCAAAGAAGATCATACGCAGCCATGATGTGGTCTTCAATGAGAAGAAGATGCATAAGGCATCCATGAGGGATGTGGAAATGAGGAGAATCACTTTCCAGGATGTGAATCCACCTGCATATGTTGATAGACAGCAAGCTGTCCATGCACCAAATGTGCAAGAAATGGTACAACCAAGTACTCCCACAGGTATACAATCAAGGGTAGATGATGGATCATCTATTGGTGGAAATGATGAGCCAAATGTGGCTAATATGCAAGTGGGACAGCAAGCTGAAATGCCCTTGGGAAGATCATCTAGAGTGTCTAGACCGCCTGATAGGTTTGTTCCAGGAGTAGACTATGTGATGCTTACTGATTGCAGGGAGCCTTCTTGCTACAAAGAGGCTATAATGCGTGAGGATCAACGCAAGTGGGAGTATGCTATGCAATCAGAGATGAGTTCACTTATGAAGAATAAGACTTGGGACTTGGTTTCTTTGCCACATGGAAAGAAAGCATTGCCATGTAAATGGGTCTACAAAATGAAGGTCGAAGGTGATGATGTGCCTAGGTACAAGGCCCGTTTGGTTGCTAAAGGGTTCAAGCAAGAGAAGGGTGTGGACTTTGATGAGATATTCTCTCCGGTTGTGAAGATGACCACACTTAGATGCATGCTTGGACTAGTGGCAATAGAGGATATGGAGCTTATGCAGATGGATGTCAAGACAGCTTTCTTGCATGGGGATTTGCATGAGGAAATTTACATGGTTCAGCCGGAAGGCTTTGAAGAAAAGGGCAAAGAGCATTTAGTTTGCAAGCTAAAGAAGAGTCTCTATGGTCTTAAGCAAGCACCTAGAGAATGGTATCAGAAGTTTGATGCTTTCATTCGGTCCCAGGGTTTTAGAAGGAGTGAAATTGATCACTGCCTCTACACTAAAAGGGCTAAGGATAGTAGCCTGATAATCCTGGCACTATATGTGGATGATATGCTATTGGCTAGCAAGAATACTTATGAGCTAGATGCATTAAAGGCCAAGTTGCATGAGGCCTTGATATGAAGGATTTGGGATTTGCAGGTCATATTCTTGGTATGCGCATCACGCGTGATCGGAGTAGGAAACTCCTTTGGCTTTCACAAAAAGAGTATGTTACAAAAGTATTGCAACGTTTCAATATGGAGGGGGGGAAGGCAGTGAGTACTCCATTGCCTCCATATGTGAAACTGAGTCATACAGATAGTCCCAAATCAGATGAGGAAAAGGCCATGATGGCCAAGGTTCCTTATGCATCAGCAGTTGGGAGTCTTATGTATGCTATGATAGCTACTAGACCAGACATTGCATTTGCAATGGGAGTTGTTAGCCGGTATATGGCTAATCCAGGAAAGAGGCATTGGGAGGCGGTTAAGTGCATCATGAGGTACATGAAGGGTACCAAGGAGATGTGCATTTGCTTTGGTAAAGGAGACATGCGTGTACTTGGGTACACAGATTCAGACTATGCAGGGCATGTGGATAGTAGGAGATCCACTTCTGGTTATGTGTTCACCTTTGCAGGTGGTGCAGTGTCGTGGATGTCTCGCGCACAGAAGTGCGTTGCTTTGTCTACCACAGAGGCTGAGTATGTTGCAGCCACAGAGGGTTGCAAGGAGGCTATATGGCTTGATCGGCTAGTGGGAGATTTGGGGATTCATACAGGTGTACCGACATTGCATAGTGATTCCATGAGTGCTATTCAGCTAGCACGGAATCCGGTCTTTCATGCAAAGACCAAACACATTGAGGTCAGGTACCATTTCATCAGGGAGGTACTTGAGGACAAGCGCATAGAGCTTGTCAAGGTTCATACAGATGATAACCCTGCAGATATGCTGACGAAGAGTCTACCTAGTCAGCGGTTTGAGTATTGTCGTGTATTGATGGGCATTGGATAGTATGCTCACTGGTTGTTCTCCCTTAAAGGCACATTGTCCTTTAAGTGGGAGGTTGTGGGGTTAAAGGTCACTGTGCCTTAACCCCAGTTATGTACAATACTCAAACACATATATAAATGAATGAAAAAGAAGATTAGGGTGGTTCTGCACCCACCAAAACTTGTGTGGCTCTCTGTCTCTCTCTCTCTCGCTCTCTCTCCCTCTTCCGTTCTTGCTTCCGTTGAGAGCACTCTCAGTATAGATGCTATAACCCTTCTACTTGTAAATTTACAGTAAGCAGAGATGTTATTTTTGATGAGCTGAGTAGCTGGTATAAACCAGTAAATGTGATTGATGATGTAGATGCACAAAATGGTAGTGCTGCATAGAATTCATAGTAGCAATCACAAAATATTAGTGGACTTGTAGTGTCCTCTGGCAGTGGTTCATATACTTTGCCATGGACAAGCAGATTAAGATCAAGAGGATCTTTTCAAAGCAATGTAGATAGTGGTATGCAAGTATCACAAAAAGGAAAAGAGAAAGTAGATCAGCCCACGTTTGATGTGAATGCAGGTCACTCTTATGTGGATGGTGAATCCAGCGGCTCAGAACAGAGCCTTGATGATGAGTTGGGTATTCCTTCTATTGTTACACCTGGAGTAAGGAAGACAAGGGATGTTTTGAGAGCACCTGGTAGTGAGCCTATTTTGCACAGGTCTACTAGAGTTAAGTATCCTATGGATAGGCTGAAATATGATGGATTTACAGCCATTCACTATGCCTATATGGTCAAAGTGATACATGAACGAGAACCCACTTCTTTTGAGCAAGCCATGGGAAAAGAAAAATGGGAGAAAGCCATGGATCAAGAAATGGATGCCTCAGAAGCAAATGCTACATGGGAATTGGTGCCTTTGCCTAAAGACAAGAATGCAATTAGCTGCAAGTGGGTTTATAAGGTGAAGCATAATGCAGATGGTTCTGTGAACAGATACAAGGCAAGATTAGTTGTCAAGGGGTATGCACAGACATATGGCATTGATTATGAAGAAAAATTTAGTCCGGTTGCAAGGATGGCAACCGTAAGAGAAGTCATTACTATGGCTGCATCAAAGGGATGGTCTTTACATCAGATGGATGTAAAGAATGCTTTCTTGCATGGTGATTTGCAAGAAGAGGTCTATATGGAGCAGCCACTAGGTTATGTGCATGCTGTTCATCCTGAGTTTGTTTGCAGGTTGAAGAAAGCCTTGTATGGCTTGAAGCAAGCACCCAGAGCATGGTCTGACAAGATAGGACAATATCTTGCTACTATTGGCTTTCAGATTTTGAAGGTAGAGTTCTCACTTTATGTGAGGAAAACAGAGAAAGGCATTATGCTGCTTGTCATTTATGTTGATGATTTGATCATCACAGGTGATAGTGATGAAGATATCCTTCATGTAAAAATGCTATTGAAGCAAAAGTTTGAGATGAAGGATTTGGGAGAGCTGTGTTACTTCTTGGGCATTGAGGTGATTAGATCCACAAGTGAGATATGGCTCTTGCAGAGGTAGTATGGATTGGTCATTCTGTCCAAATATGGGATGACAGGCTATAAGCCTATTTCAGTTCCTTTGGAGCACAATGTGAAGTTGAGCGCAGATGTAGGTGAACTTCTGGAAGACCCTACTATGTACAGACGCATAGTAGGAGGTTTGATTTATATGACTATTACCAGGCCAGATTTGAGCTATGCTGTTGGGTTGGTAAGTCAGTTTATGCAAGCTCCAAGGAAACTGCATTTGGATGTGGCTAGATGCATACTAAGGTATGTGAAGTCCACATTGCAGTATGGACTATTTTATTAGACTGGGGTTTAGATACAGTTCCATGGATACACTGATGCTGATTGGGCTGGTAGTATTTCTGATAGACGATCTACGAGTGGATATGTGTTCTCTTTTGGGAGTGCTGTAGTCACTTGGAGCAGCAAGAAACAGCCTACAGTTGCCTTGTCGAGCACAGAGGCTAACTACAGGGGTGCAGCAATGGCTACATGTGAGGTAGCTTGGTTGCGTAAGCTACTTTATGATATGCATCAGTCTACAGATGGGCTAGTTGTCATTTATTGTGACAACATGAGTAGTATACACTTGGCAAATAACCCAGTCTATCATGCTAGAACAGAGCACATTGAGGTGCATTATCACTATGTGCAGGAGAAGGTTCTAGTAGGTTTTATTGATCTAGTTTATGTCACCACAGAGGATCAGGTAGCTGATATATTCACGAAAGAACTGCTTGGTGTGTAGGAATTGGGATTGAGCTCGAGGGGGAGTGTTGAGATATCGAGCTCCACTCGTGATATGCCAGGGTGACCGTTGTGCATTTATATCACCGACTTGTTAGCTGCAGATGTGGTTGGTACACCACCCATGAAGAATAGCTAGATGAGAGCTATCTTTATGTACTCTAGTTAGTGGCTCAGATAATATGCCACCCAGGTTAGCTAATTTTGGTTTGAGACCCACATATAGGGTTCACCTATTCCTTTTGTACTTAGAGAGAGTTCTTTTGTCTTTCACAACTAAGAAGAGGAAAACTATTTTTAGCCTCCACCTTTGTGTGTATATCCCCATTGTGTATGTGAGAAAGCTGCAAGTGAGACTCCTTACTCCTCTCCCACTCTCTTCACATCTGAGTCATTGTGGTCAAACTTGGTACAAGTATTATAGTACTTAGTCTTGCATTCCTCTTCCACATGTCCATCTTTGGAACACTTGTTACACCACTTCTCATTTTTACCTGGTTTTTCCTCGGATGCCTTATTCTTTTTAAGGCCTTCTTTAGCTTGGTTTTAAGCTTGTCCTTCTTGGTTAGAGTGTCCTTAGTGTCACTCTCATCATTCTTCTTTTTCACTTTATTTTTCAAACCCTCACTTTTCTCCAAAGCAATAGCTTGGTATAGGAAGTCCTCATAGGTTCTAGTCAGATTGGCTATCTTTGGCTTGTGCAAATCAATCTAGTTACATCCAATGATCAACCATGCTTACATAGACATGTCATCCAGAATTGTACTTACCTGATTGATAAGATCACTCATCCTAGGCACAAAGTCTTGGATGGACTCGCCTTTATTCTACTTTAATTCACTTAACTTTGTTCTCATGTCCTCTTCATTAATCTCTTGGTAGAACCTTCGCAAGAAAGCTTCTAACATGGCATACCAATCAAGGAAATACCCAATTGAAAACTGATTGAACCATCTTTGAGTGTTCTTAATTAAGGTACATGGGAAATAGTCCATATACTCATCATCTATGGTTGCATCATTGATATGGCAGACATTCAAAAAACTTTGCAAATGGTTGTAAGGATCTTCATCATCTATTCCTTTAAAATTTTGAAACTTTACCTTAATATTGGAGCTAGACTTCACCCCAAAACTGAAGTAGGCAGGTCTACCGCTCTCAAGGGTACAACTTGACATGTACATGTTGGGCAAACAAGCTCTCTATGTGTTGTGAGAGGAACTTGAAAAAACTTCATTAATTGTTTTTCATTCACCTCATACCTATGGTGGTGTCTCTCTCCATCAGAAGCATTGCTATCTTCATGACAATAGATTCTTTTTCCATCCATCGTAGCCTGTCTTCTAGCTTAATATCTTTCTGGGCATATTCTTTTGGGTATGATAGTCAAGTATCACCAAAGACACTCTTGCCACTCTCTGAGTTGGTCTTCTTGTTCATGTTGTTGTTCCAACAAGGAGATGTCCATCTATTCAAAATCCAAACTCTTCGTAGATGAGTGATTGGATTCTATTTGTCATGATGGGACTACACCCCCCAATCTTTTGGGACACCTCAACTCAAGACCATTATTATGACCTTCTAGCTCTACATAGTGGTCAACTTCCACACCCTAGGGTAGCGTACCCAAGTCTCTCTTCTCATGCTAATCACTCCTATTGGATAGTTGCCCTTGCCAACCTCCTTTGCGCATTAAACTATGGTTCTGAGACTACTCCGCCTCGCAGAGTTGGATGGCTCTAGTTTAGGTATTCTTCACCTCTGACCACATATCTTCTTCATCTCTCCGAGCATTCGTTATCCAATGCTTAAGTCAAAAAGCATTCAAAGAGAAATCCAAGTACTTTCTACATTCCACACCCCGGTCTTCAAGCACTCTACCAGTTGATGCCACTCGACTCGAGCTACTTGAATAAATTTCCTTTAGTAAGCCACGATTCCCAACAATTGTTTTGCTTTGTCATGGATTATCATGAACTCTCTCCTTTTTCCCTCCCACTAACACTAAACTTACCTAGCAATTCACTTGACCTTCCCTAGTAGGATCGCCAAAATGTTGAAGGTTCACTCATCTTGCTAACTCAGAAACGCTTGGTTTAATTCCCAGCCTGGTGGTGCGCTTTGTGAAGATGCTCACTCTTGCAATCCTAAGATAGGAGAGCTCAAGTGCAAAATAGGTGCCAAGCATTAACACTCGAAGGTCAAGGCTAGCTAATGGGGAAGAACCACCTCATGACGAGTAAGTCAAAACATCAAGCGACTACGTTCGAGTAAGCCCAAATTTCAAACGATGCTTATGAGGAACTTTGTCTAAACCTATAGTAGCAATAATTTTTTACTAAAAATGGTTGAATCTACATGACACTACCAGAGATTGTTTTTACTTATTTTTACAAAGATAAACTTATTATTGGATAACTCATAAATCCATGCAAGTAAGCAATCATTCAATGAATACCAAAGGGAAAATTCTTGGCAACATATAAAGAGAAAACCTATAATTCAATAAATGATAAACCCATGCAAGTTAACAATCATTCAATGGATACAAAAGGGGAAATGTTGCAATGTCTACACCTTGAGGTGGTCACTCAAAATGATGTAAGGTAGCACGTGAGTTGAAGAGGTTTCTTTATTTTGTGGAGTTACTTACAAACAACAATATTCCCACCCATGATATAGGACCTCGTCCTAGCAAAACCCATCACAAATAGCTATTTGGAGCTCATTGATTTTTATGCTACTCATATGATTTGATCCATTTTGTACATGAAATGATCATATAAATAAAATGTTTAAACTATGAAACTAATAAATTATTGATCACCTTATGACCATGATGCTAACTAAATATAGATCACCTTCATATGTACATGACCATGTATACACCTTTGGGATGGAGGGAGGAAACCAAGGACCCAAACTCTATATGAGAAAAATCCATGGTCATAAGAAAATATAGAGTTTGATAAGGTCTAGCTCCAATGAAAGAAAGATAAGTACAAACTTTCTAAAGCTCTAGAATTTTGACACTTTAGCATGATAAATGGATTCATTCATATCTTTCCAATCATTGTGACTATAAACATGACCATATTTGGAGTCTGATTGACCAAGTTATGGCCCAAAATAAAATTGGCAGGAGGAACCTCCCAACAAGCCGCGATATCATGGCCTCCTGGGAGCCCTTTCTTCCACCCCTCCTTCTTCCTTGACCCTTGCAAAAACATAGCCAAAAATTTTTAGAAATTGTTGTTTGTATGTAAGACAATTGATTACTCACAATATCATGGGTAGGACAACAATTGTAAAAGTAAACAATGCATGATATGTTTCGAACATAAATCATCACACTAGAATGTGAAAATTTATGAAATTCTTCACTCAAACTGCCACCTCACTTGAGCGCAGTCACTCGAATCCTAGTAATCCTTGTGGGGGTTAAAGGTCACTGTGCCTTTACCCCGATTATGTACAATACTCAAACACATATATAAATGAATGAAAAAGAAGATTAGGGGGTTCTGCACCCACCAAAACTTGTGTGGCTCTCTGTCTCTCTCTCTCCCTCTTCCGTTCTTGCTTCCATTGAGAGCACTCTCAACTGGTATCAGAGCTCAGGTGATCTAGCTGAGCGTGCATGAATGCTTGAAGCTCAGCAACTCTGTGGGAGGAAGGAGAAGCTCTGTGGGTGACTTTACTTGCATCCGAGTGTATAGAGACCTTGGAGGAGTCTTTGGAAAAGTCACTTTGGTTTTGCGAAGTGGTTTTGAGAGCCTGTTAAGTGTTTTCAAAGAAAAAGTCGTTTTTTGAGCTTTTCCCTATTCTGTTTGATGACAGAGACTCCGTATTGACTTATAGAGGCAACTATTGCTTGCTTTTGGTGTCCACTTCACTTCAGGAGCTTGGAAACACCTTCATTCTTGAATCTGGGATCATTTCATTGGATTTCTGACTCACTGTGTCAGTTTCTGTGTTTTTTTGCCCGAGTGTTGGAACTCAAGCTTGGATCAACCATTTGCAGATCTATCAGTTCCGGTGGACTCAGGAGGTCCTAAAACTTCTATGTTGCTCATCATTCGCACTCCGATGGAGTTTACAAACAGCTCTGTTTCTAAAAACGTTTTTCAGTCTGTGTGTTGGACGCAGTGATTGAGACCACGGTTTCCAAAACGGTCTATCCCATTGCGTTTCGGACGCCCCAAAACCCCTACTTGTCAGTTCTTACGTGATTCGGTGGAGGATTTTCAGAGTTATAGATCTCTATGTATTTGAATTCATCTCTCTGTTATGAATTTTTCATTCTAAGGTTTTAAAACCTTAGATTTATGCCACATGGCAGTGGATAAGTGTTGACTCCCATTCTCACACATCGGTTGGGATTTTGGAGTTCTAGTAGAAGAGAGATATTTGTAGATTTTCCTGCTGAGTCCAATTATGCAATGGTGCCCATGTTTTGAGGCATCTCAGGTTCTATTTTCAGTAGCAGTCATTACTGTGGGACTATGACTTCTTGAGCATACCTTATGCAGATCACTCTGGTTGTAGTTTGAGCAGTGTGCGCTCATTCATGGTGTGCATTGGGTGATTTATAGGCCATTTGGATGCATTGCAGTCCTTATTGGATGATTTATAGGCCATTTGGATGCATTGCGGTCCTTATTGGATGCGCTGATAGGCCCAAATTGCCTTGTGGGATGCTATTTTTATGGACGCTTTGCACATGGATGCTATTTTATGTTGAGGGACAGCTTTGACACATTGCAGGTGATGCACTGATAGTGCTATGATCTCTTGGATGAGATATTATTAATGCATATGCCAGTGGATGGTGTTTACGCTTGAGTCATTTGGTACTTATTGGCATTTTGGATTGCCATTGCAGTTGGCATTCTCTTTTGGGTCAGATTTGCTCATATGGATGCACAGTATATGCACATGAGTCAGATGCTTTGAGACATGAGTTTTGGTGATATTTCACTCTATTGTGGCATACACATTTGGGTGCACCTGGTATTTGGTGTGATTCTCTCTTGTAGGCACTAGCATTTGGGATTTTTGCTTCATTTGTATCATGGCATCCTCTTCCATGTCTGAAAAGGAGATTTTTAGCATTAAAAAGTTTGATGGGACAAACTTTTCTTTGTGGAAAAAACAAATAAGGAATGTGCTTATTCAAAAGAAGCAGATTAAACCCTTGGCAGGGATTGAAGCTAAGCCTGCAAATATGTTTGAGGATGATTGGAATGAGTTGGATGCATTAGCAAAATCTACTATTAGACTTCATCTTGCAGAGTCAGTTTATTTCACAGTAGTAAATGAGCAGACTACGGAAGATTTGTGGAAGAAACTGTGTGCCACTTATGAAAAGGAAACTGCCTCTAATAAAGTTTACCTCATGAAGATGTTGCTTGAGCTGTAGATGAAGGAAGGGTTCTCCATCGATTCTCACTTGAATGAATTCAATATTATTTTCAGCCAGCTTCAGGCTCAGAAGATGAATTTTGATGCGGAGACTAAGGCAATATTTCTCTTATGTTCATTGCCATCCTCATGGGATACCTTCTGTACAGCTGTCAGTAACTCTGCACCTGGTGGAGTACTGAAATTTGATGATGTTGCGGGTAGCTTGTTGGCCGAGGAGATTAGTCTATGGATGGCAACAAGGAGGATGCAGACTTAAATGTGCAAAGGGGCAGATCACAGTTCAGGGGGAAGTCCGAAGAAAGAGGGAAGTCTCGTAGCAAATCCAGGGCACAGAACATTGAGTGTTACTCTATGCGCTTGTCCTCAAGTACCTCCCTGATGAAATGGTATGTGACCTCAATGTGTTTGGTCTTTGCATGAAAGACCGGATTCCGTGCTAGCTGAATAGCACTCATGGAATCACTATGCAATGTCGGTACACCTGTATGAATCCCCAAATCTCCCACTAGCTGATCAAGCCATATAGCCTCCTTGCAACCCTCTCTAGCTGCAACATACTCAGCCTCTATGGTAGACAAAGCAATGCACTTCTGTGCGCGAGACATCCAAGACACTGCACCACCTACAAAGGTGAACACATAACCAGAAGTGGATCTCCTACTATCCACATGCCTTGCATAGTCTGAATCTGTGTACCCAAGTACACGCATGTCTCCTCTACCAAAGCAGATGCACATCTCCTTGGTACCCTTCATGTACCTCATGATGCACTTAACTGCCTCCCAATGCCTCTTTCCTAGATTGGCCATATACCGGCTAACAACTCCCACTACAAATGGAATATCTGGTCTAGTAAGTATCATAGCATACATAAGACTCCCAACCGCTGATGCATAAGGAACCTTGGCCATCATGGCCCTCTTCTCATCTGATTTGGGACTATCTGTATGACTCAGTTTCACATATGGAGGCAATGGAGTACTCACTGCCTCCCCCCCTCCATATTGAAACGTTGCAATACTTTTGTAACATACTCCTTCTGTGAAAGCCAAAGGAGTTTCTTACTCCGATCACGTGTGATGCGCATACCAAGAATATGACCTGCAAGTCCCAAATCCTTCATATCAAAGGCCTCATGCAACTTTGTCTTTAATGCATCTAGCTCATAAGTATTCTTGCTAGCCAATAGCATATCATCCACATATAGTGCCAAGATTATCATGCTATTATCCTTAGCCCTTTTAGTGTAGAGGCAGTGATCAATTTCACTCCTTTTAAAACCCTGGGACTGAATGAAAGCATCAAAATTCTGATACCATTCTCTAGGTGCTTGCTTAAGACCATAGAGACTCTTCTTCAGCTTGCAAACTAAATGCTCTTTGCCTTTTTCTTCAAACCCTGTAGATATGCTGACGAAGAGTCTACCTAGTCAGCAGTTTGAGTAGTGTCGTGTATTGATGGGCATTGGATAGTATGCTCACTAGATGTTCTCCCTTAAAGGCACATTGTCCTTTAAGTGGGAGGTTGTGGGGGTTAAAGGTCACTGTGCCTTTACCCCGGTTATGTACAATACTCAAACACATATATAAATGAATGAAAAAGAAGATTAGGGTGGTGGTCCTGCACCCACCAAAACTTGTGTGGCTCACTGTTTCTCTCTCTCCCTCTTTCGTTCTTTCTTCCATTAAGAGCACTCTCAAGATGATCCCACTCTCTAACTAAGCAAGATCAAAGAAGGCCGTCAAGAAGATGTACGCACGTACTTGGGTAAGATGAAAAGATTAATCGCCAAATGTGACCCACACCCCGATGCAAAGTACCTCACGGCATGGTTCATTGCAGGACTAAGAAAGAAAATATGAAAGGATATGAAAAGGATAAGCAGCTATAAAACATTTAGTGTTGCTCATGCGGCAGACATCGAGGATGGTATGACCCAACTCAAACACTAGCAGTGACGACAGTAGATCTAGTGCACAAGATAAGCGGTCGAAAAAGAGCAAATCAAAGTCCACTCTCGAAACATCAAATGAAGATTGCCTAGAGGCCATGACCATGAAGCTGAAAGAAGACATGATGCAGGCCATGGAACAAAAACTTCACTTGTCTCAGCCGCCAACTCAGACATATCCATAGCGAGAAAATGTTTGGTGTCCACACTGCATGGCCAATCATAAGCAAATGAGTGCCCTATCCTAAGAGCCAGGATCACTGCACAAGAAAATCCATCGCCAAGGTTGTGGTGCCATATCTATGTCGTCGGCGCCATGATGAAAATAGTTGCATCTTCAACATGCACAACAACCTGCCTCGACCTCAACAATACCAAGCAGCACCCATGTGAGTGTACAGGCAACTGACACTTGCACAAGTACCCCCAGCTCCAAGGAAAAATCTTATTCCTGTTTGGACACAAGTCCCACAACTACTCAAGAATCCGAATCCACGATCATATCCAAGAGCACCAAATCTAGCTCCTCAAGCAGTTCCAATACATCAATTACAAGACGAGGAAGTAGCAAAGTCTAGGTCCGGCAAGTGTAATATCACAACTTGTAAATGTAATTACATGCCAAGAGGAAGAGGCCACCAAGGACCCTAACATTCCAATCCAACAAAAGCGACGTCTTAAAAAGAAAGCACAAGTGCCTCCACCTCTGCCAAGCAATGAGCAGGCGAGCTCATCCACATCAACTCCCGAGCCTCAAATAAAAGAAGCTCCATACCCAAATGCAGAGGGGGAGAAGGCTCGCTTTCAGGCACTTCAACAATGGGTACAAAAGGAACAAGCTCAATTTGAGGCTGAAAAATGAGCTCAATTTGAGGTTGAGAAACAACCTCAATTTAAGACTGAGAAACAAGCTCAATTTGAGGATGAGAAACAAGCTCAAGACCCAATCCATGACTTGGCCCCACAAAGTATTGATACTGTACTCGAGCCTCTATTCCAACAACAGACTCCACAACATAATGTACTGCCACGTCAACCTGAAGGAGCCACACTCTCTAGCATCTTGAGTTGCCCTATGTCAATTCCCATTGAAATCCTCCTACAAAATTGACCCAATCTCTGGGAGAGTTTCAAAGGATGGATTGAACTTGCAAATCCCCCTCCACCTATGAACGACATCGAAGATATCCCTGTGCAGATGGGTGAGAGAGATGACATACACAACATTACTGTGCCTTTGATCCACAAAGCATATAATGAAGTCCAAGCCATAGTGGATGGTGGAGCAGGTGTAAATGTCCTATCAAAGGAGCTCTACGAAGAATGGGGTCTCCCACCAATGCAAAAGGCTAATTTCAACATACGCCTTACCGATGATTCATGGGCTAAACCCTTGGGAATAGTGAATGGTGTGTGCACAAACATCACAGGAGTCCGCTTTTCCCTTCAATTCACAATCTTGGATCTTCCCAAAAAATCCTATCAAATCTTATTGGGACGTCCTTCGTTATGGGAAGCATTAGTCCTCCATGACTGGGGAACTGATAGACTGACAATCCAGAATCACGACACCACAGTCAGGTGATGTGGGAATAGGAGCTATAAAACCAATTGTCAATAACTGGATATAGACATTGGCAACCATCGACAACTTCCATTCATTAGACCCCATCTTGTCACAGATTGATGCTAAGGTGCTATAGGTAGATCCTCCACTCACACATGAAGAACCAATCAATCTAGAGATGCCATTCTTTATGGCTAACGTTGAGTGGGATCATGAACCTAAAGAAGGTACCCATACCAATGATGACTGAGATTTTCCTTGGGACCTTGAAACTGAGGCTGAGAATGCCAAAATTGAAGATGAAATCTTTGATAACGACTTAGCCATTTTGCATGCCCTAATGGCAGTCGAGCTCCCAAAAGTTGAACCTCCAAAGTTGAATAACAGCAGAAGATCCCACAAGAAAGCTGAAGGAGGAAATCACAAAACAGTCAAGGCCAAACACTTCAATGAATTTAAACGAGTCCAAACAAGGATCATCGAATTGTACCTTGCAAAGCCAACTCCCTCAAAATCAAAATAGCAACTCTTGAATGGTCCCCTAAGGGATTGGAAGGAGTATGCACAGCAAATGAACCCTTACTTGGAAATACCTTACCAGTGGAAAAGTTACCCCATAGTTCCCAACGTAAGAAGTTTTGGAAATATAAGCCACATGTGCGGATGAAGCTCGATCAAGAGACTTCAAAAAAAGAAAGCAAAGAAGATCCTAACAAATTGGTAAATGCAACTATGCCACCTAGTGCACATGGCACATGTCAGGCTAGTTCAACACCATCAGGGGCCAATCTTCGAGAAGTGCCAGAATACTTCAAGAATTACACAAGTGGCAATGCGCCAATAGCAATGCCAAGACCACTAAGAGAATCTAAATTTCAAGAAATTGATAGCATTGGAGAAACTCCAATCTATGAGGGACCGTCATAAACATGCACAATAAACCTCACCCTTGAAGGGGAGGAAGAGAAACTCGTTTTCATTGGGAAAAACTTTGATAAGAAGATGAAACCAAACTCAAAGAACTCCTAATGGAATACTGTGACCACCTAGCATGGTCATACAAAGAGATGAAAGGAATTTCACCAGACATGGCAGTACACACGATACCTATAAGGGAAGGTGCTCACCCTAACGTATGGACCTTATCACACAAATCCTAAATATGGCACCATGGTATATGACGAGCTGGAAAAACTCCTAGATGCCAGATTCATCTATGAGATAGAGCACACTGATTGGGTTTCACCCATCGTCATTGTGCCTAAATGCAACAAGAAGCTCAGAATATGCGTAAACTAAAAAATGTGAATGCTGCCACAATTAGGGATCACTATCCCCTACCCTTAATAGAAACACTGTTGGAAAAGGTGGCAGGCTCAGAAATATATAGCCTCTTGGATGGCTTTAGTGGCTATAACCAAGTGCAAACTGCTCCTAAAGACCAATCAAAAATAGCATTTGCTACAGAATGGGGTATTTTTGCATATAGAGTCATGGCATTTGGCCTTTGTAATGCCCCAGCCACATTTTAGCGAGTCATGTTCACAGCTTTCAAGTCATTTCTGAATAAGTTTTTATAGGAGTTCTTGGATGATTTGTGCATCCATTCAAACAAACAAGACCACTTCAAATGTCTTGAAGCGGTACTAATTAAGTGCAGGGAGTATGGCATCTCCCTAAATCCAACAGAATGCTAGTTCATGGTCACCCACGGAGTTGTTTTAGGACACATCGTCTCTCAACATGGGATTGCAACTGACATGGACAAAATCAAAATCATCATGGAATTGCCTCCTCCTACAAATTCCAAAGGTGTACAGGTCTTTATGGGACATGCCGGCTAGTATAGAAGATTTATATTGCGGTATGCCGTGATAGCTAGACCACTTTACAAATTATAAGTGGAATTCTTATGGACCGAACAGTGCGACCAAGCCTTTGAGCTTTTAAAGTGGCACCTAATCACAGCACCCATCCTTATATCTTCCAATTGGGATATTGATTTTCTTGTTCCTATGGATGGATCCAAGTATGCAATTGGGAGTGTGCTTTGTCAACTTGGTGAACATAAGAAAGACTACACATTCTACTTCGCCAGTTGACAACTCAATGATGCAGAGATCAACTATACCACCACAAAAAGAGAAGCCCTAGCAATAGTGTATATTGTAAAGAAATTTTGGCACTATCTACTGGCAAATGAATTTGTCTTCTACACCGACCATCAAGCATTACTTTATCTTGTGAACCGTCTGTGTACAATAGGAAGAATAACCAGATGGCTCCTCTTGCTTCAAGAATTCAACTTCAAAATAGTGGTTCGCAAAGGTGCCCAACACTACATTGCCAATCACATGTCTCGTGTCAAGTCGGGAGAAGAAGCAATTGGAGTAGAAGACGACTTACTAGATGCCACACTATTTCAAATAGATGTTGTTCTCGAGTGGTGTGGAGATACCATTGGGTACTTGATGGCAGGAAGACCACCTCCTAAAATGAAAGTAGTAGATGCCAGAAAACTAATTCTAAAGGTTGCACCCTATCAACTCATTGCAGGACAACTGTACAAGATGGGCAAGGACTAGATATTAAGAAGATGTGTAATGCCTCATGAGATCATGCCAATCCTGAGTGAAGTCCATGAAGGCATTGCAGGAGGACACTTCCAAGGGGAAGCCACAACAAGAAAAGTTCTCGTAGGCTACTGCTGGCCAACACTGTGGGCAGACGCCTATGAATATGTAAAAGGCTATGATGTATGCGAATGGACTGCTAAACCACAACACAAAGACTTCAATCCCCTAACAACAGTTGTTGCATAAAAACCATTTGAAAAATGGGGGATTGACTATGTGGGTCCCATACATCCAGTACAAAAGGAACACATGCATGCTACATCATTGTGGCCACTGATTACTTTACAAAATGGGCTGAAGCTAATGGGCTGAAGCTAAAGCAGTCAAAAAGGCAGATGCCAGAAGCACAGCAAGATTCTTATACGAAAATGTGATCACTCGATTCGAATGCCCCATTGAAATTGTGTTGGATAGAGGCACACATTTTGTCAATGAGGTAATCCAAGAACTCTTGTCTGGATTCATGGTAATCCATAGAAAAAGCACACCCTACTACCCCCAAGGGAATGGATAGGCCGAATCCACAAAAAAAATAATATGCATTATCCTTACCAAGGTAGTAGAACCATAGCGTTCTGATTGGGTAGAGAAACTGAATGCAGCCTTATGGGCATACAGAACCACACTCAAGGTCAGTACCGGGAACACACCTTTTCAATTGGTGTATGGCCTTGAAGCTATGGTCCCACTAGAATTTGTGATACCAAGCCTACGCGAATCCTTGAAAGAAAGGATCTATGAGTTGGAGAAGCATACGGAGACAAGACTAGTCACTTACCATGCCATGACAATAGAAAAACGCAGAAGGAAGGCATGGTTTAACAGAAATCTTAAAGCTAAAGACATAAAGGAAGGTGACTTAGTCCTATTATACAATGCCAAAGTACACAAGGGGAAACTGAAGTATCTAGGTCAAGGACCCTACCGAGTATGAAAGATGAATCCCATCGGAGCTGTGTTGCTAGAAACATTGGATGGAGTCAAATTCAACACAACAATAAATGGGAGCTGACTGAAGTGCTACTACATCAACACGCAAGCGATCACTGACAAAAACGAAGATTTGGGAAACCAAGTCTTCCTTAGTTAGGATTAGATTGTATCGTGAGCACGCACTTGCATATGTACATCTTTGCACATATAGGTAGCATCAATCGATTTTAACCTAGGGCTTAGAAGTGATGCATGAGTTCTAGCTGCCCTATGAAAATCCCAGCAACAAAAAAAGCATATAGTTAGTCCATACCTAGCTACTAGGTCACGTGCACTCACACGCTTTTGCTTAGACAGATAGATGATTGCATGAATACTTGTACCACACACTTTCATTCCACACTCTCAAAGAATGTATAAAAATAATATCTCTCACACACACACAGAAAAGTCATACCAGCATGCCAACCAATCTAATGAGATCAATGGTACACCACATGCACATGGATGTAGGTTCAAAAAAGATGCTGCCACTAAAGAGGATGCACAGAAAGAGCCCATCGCCTCAACCACGAGAGTCCATCCAGAGTTGGTAGCCATCTACATCCTCTCAACCACGGCGACCACAGGCATTCGTGGTCCAAAGCGATAGCTTTGAAGAGGATTCAGTGCATGACCAAGAAGAACAAATGCCACCCCAGTCACCATCAGCCTACATAGCCATTGACAGGGCCCAGTCACTGGAACTTGTTTGGCCACCCACATCGATTTATGCTCTTTCCCAGGAAGCAACATCTTACTTAGAGCAAAGGGGTCTAGGTAGTTTGCATGAGAGCCTCAAATTTTTGGAGGATAGTCCTACAATGACCACTTACATAAAAAACTTTCTCCATTCTTACCACTCCAGTAATGCAAAGGTTGGCAAGTAGGGTACAATCACTGTACATCAGAGCCCACTAAACATTATCCTCGATAGTACAATCATTCAAAGGGCTTTCTCACTACCAACACAAGGTGCCAAATACCCTACACGGCTTGCCGATGCAAATTTTATCAAAGTACAATCTCTCCTCACCAAGGGTACATTGTTCCATAGGGACGGCATATTGCTTTGCACAATCCTTAACCATCACCTCAAGGAAGCAACACAATTCCTATCCACAATCTTGGGGGTTAAGTGCATCAAGAATCGATCCCTTCCACTCTGCACATTTGTTTTGCTGAGTAGGAAGCTAAAACAAGACTGGGTCCAGCACTTAGTCATCTTCTTTACGAAGAAACTAGATGGTTCATCAGGCCAAAAATGTAAAATTCCACACTTATTGGCTAAAATCATCAAAAAAGAACTACAAGAGAGAGAAATGACTTTGCTCCCATCACCAAAACCAATTGAGGAGTTGGACATACCCTTCTTACCAGTATGGGAGGCATTGCAAACTTCTCCTACTATCACAGTGATAAGTGCAAAGGCCTTAGAAGAAATACCTATTCTAGAGGTCGGGATTGAGGAATTGCCCCAAGAGATGCTACAGCTTGGTGCACAACTGCAACCAATATATCTCCAACAACAGCAACAACCAGAGCCCGAGGCAAGATCGGCACCAAAACCTAAGGAAAGATCGGCACCAGAGCCAGAGGCTACATCAGCACTAGAACCGCCCATCGACGCCATGCCAGTCGATGAGCCATGAGGGGAGCTACTGCCGGATCAACAGTATGACTATTGTACACAAGGGACTGAAATACCATTGGAACAACCACTCCCAAGTACTACAAAACCATCGGGATGGCTAGATGGGCACCACTTGTATCGGAAGTATCGCCAGCAGACGTCAACACCGTTTGTCATTCTCCAACATCAAGTTAGCCAAATGATCCAAATGTCAGAACTATTCACTAGCTTGTCCAAGGAAGAATATGTTAGAGAATTGGAGAGACAGACTGCAATAGAAATTGAAGACCAATTCCAGGCAATTGCCATAGAGGTCAAGGCACTTCGGGCACAGATAGATGAGAAGGAGGTAGAAGAAGTGCACATGAACCAAGCTCTCCAAGCTCAAGAGAAGGTAGTGAGGGATGTGACCTCCAACCTCCACCAAAGTCAAACATAGCTAACAACAATACTACAAGCAACGGCAATCCTATAGACCTACTATAACTCCTTGACATCCGCACATGCCCAATAGATGAAGATAGTGGCACAAGCTTGACTCACTCTAATTCACAAAGAAGAAGAGCTCCAGGATTGCAAAGACAAGCTTGAAGAAATGAAACAATCTTTGGCAGTGCATGCCTTCAGCATTGACGAGCTTACAAGGGAATGCAGAATCTTAAAGGACCAACCTGCTACTGCTCAAGAGGCCAGCACTTCACAAGCACAAGTCTTGGTCCAATGGTCCAATACCCCTGAAGACATTCCTCAATAGGCAAAGGTCACCTTGCAAATGAGAAAGCTTAAGGAGGCATATATAACCATCTACCATCAATACAAAGAAAAAATGAATGAGATGCATTCTCAAAAGATAATCATCTCCAAGCTTGAACTCCAATTGCTAGTGCACAACAACGAGGCATTGGAAGACAACACCAATGAAGCCCCACTACAATGCACAACGGTGGTGTACCAAGAGCTTGTGGTTGCTCTACAAGTGGAAGATCACCTCAATGCACGTGTGCTTATCCAATGGAAGCAACTCCAAATCAAGATCATATCTGCTCATCCAACAATCAAATTTGAACATTCCATCGGGACTAAAACCCTATGCATAATTTGCCAAGACTTGTCCGAAGATGAGAAAAATATCTTCTGCCTGTCTACACATGCCGGGTTTATAGCACTCATGACGGATGCTTTCATTGCATATGTATGCCTCATGGGTAGTCCTCCCCTCAAGGTTATTGCAGGTTTGTTGCCATTGTTACAAAGGCCATCACTATTATTTGCAAGGCACGACATAATCAACATCCCACCCATGTAGCTAATGATCCCATCACACCAGCAAAAAGAAGTGTCCGAAGATGACAGGGCCTATCTCACATCCAACTTCCCATATCTAACCACTCTTTTTGCCAACATCATAACCTCACTTACCCTTGCTGCTACCACTCTCTTAACCTTCCTCGAGCTCCATCCTAACATCTATTCCCTCCATCGTCTCTTTGCTCATGCCTCTCACCATTTTCAACTAACCCAATAGTCACAAACTTATGAGCCCCTCACACCTAGCTTCTTCCCCTCCCTTGCTAATACTACCCTTGAGGATTACCAAGCTGCTCAAACCATTTGCCTAGTTCTTCCCCCCCTCTCCTCTGCTCCCCCTTCCACAACTAACACTCTGCCATATTTCTCCCCCACATCCCCAAATTCTCTCCCTGCCTCGTTATCACCTTCGACACTACTTGTGCTTCCATCAACAGAAAATGACACAGTATTTGATTTTGAATATCAGGATCCGGATAATCCAATTCGTACTCCCATGCCAAGTTCCAATGATGGGTATGATTTTGATGAGATACCACTTCCCAGTAACCCCATCAAGGAATTTTGGAGCAAATATCCAGATATGAAAACTCGAGGTGGATGGACCCTAGACAACTTTCCTACCAACTTTTGTCAGCGTCAAATTAGTGAAGGTTGGATTACCAAGCTGGATCCACAACCTGATTGGTGCCGTCCCAAGCTCTTTGATGTAATCTTCTTGAAGGAGTACTTATGTGCACCTCCATGTCTCAGAACCCATCCCAAGTTCTATGCAGTTCCATGGCGTAAAAAATGGGAAGCCAACATACACACTTTGGATGAAGATCGAACCATTAATTGGCCAATGATCGAACCATACTCTGGTGTAGAATGGAATATCCAAGGCACGATGGTCCAAGCACTTCAGCAGCATGAGCAAATAATGTGCGGCAACATTGATCGCTTCCTTTGACTAAGTGCTATATTTTGTAAAACATTGGAATTCATTCTGGAGGTCCCATGTTACCTCGATTCCCATTTGCCTCCACTCAGTTTTAATCCCAATAAAAGGGTCAATGCTCAGGTTACAAGCCAACTCTATCAAAGAGTGATCTTCTTAGAAGCACGCCAGATATCTCTATTCGAACAAATGGTGGATACAGGCTACCTGGAAACTGAGCAAAAATTATATGGTGCCAAGGCTTTACAGCAGGATCGACTGGCATGACACAAGTTCCATAGCCACTGGACTAAAAGCATGGCGACCCAGGTACGTGCTCGCAATCAGCCATAACCCGAGGATGGGCAATAAAATGGATCTAGGAGTATGTTGTCTCTGTGCCAACCTGGACTTAGATAGAACAAAATGTGTGTAGAGTAGCGGTAAAGCTCCTCTTGTACTTGCATAAGGCTACAAATAATCCCTCTTAGAAAAACAACTTGCATGTTCTACATGCAAGTTCGACATACGATTTTTACATGCAACTCCTACATGCGAGTTCTACATGCGAGTTCTACATGCAACTCCTACATGCAACTCCTACATGCAAGTTCTACATGCGAGTTCTACATGCAACTCCTACATGCGAGTTCTACATGCGAGTTCTACATGCAACTCCTACATGCGAGTTCTACATGCAACTCCTACATGCAACTCCTACATGCGAGTTCTACATGCAACTCCTACATGTGAGTTCTACATGCGAGTTCTACATGCAACTCCTACATGCAACTCCTACATGCAACTTCTATATGCAACTTCTATATGTAGAGAGAGAATGTCTTACAATTCCTACATGCAGAGAGAGAAGCTCTCCAACTTGTATAAATACCCCATAATGGAATGAATCCCACACTCTTTGGGGCATTGTGTTGAGTTCTACTTTGGTATTCCAAGCAATTGTCTCAAGTGTCCATGCTTCCTTGCACTCCATGTCCAAAAGCATGTCCTAACCTTGCAACTCCTCCTCCCCTCTCCTCCAACCTTGCAACCCATCCTCTCCCTCTCCTCCTCCCTCCTCCGCCTCCCTTCTCCTCCTTCCTCTTCCTCCTCCTCCTCCCTCCTCCTCCTCCTCCCTCCGCCTCCTCCTCCCCCTCCTCCTCCTCCCTCCTCCTCCTCCCTCCTCCTCCTCCTCCTCCTCCTCCCTCCTCCCTCCTCTCTCTTCTTTCCCCCATGCTCTTACACCTTCTTCCTCTCCCACTTTTATGCTCCCCCTAAACTCTTAGTTCCTCAACCCTTAATCTCCATGATCTACAAGGGAGACGAGTTCTCCACCATGTACTCTACTCTAAACCATGGAACCTCTTCTAAAATCTGGGACCTCTCTCTAAACCATGGAACCTCCTTCTAAACCTTGGAACTTCTTCTAACCCTAGAACCTCTTTTAAACCATGAAACCTCCTTCTAAACTATGGAACCTCCTTCTAACCCTTAAACTCCTCCTAAACCCTGCAACCCCCAATGAAGGCGAAAGGCTTCATTGCCTCAACCATGATGATACATGTTCCTTTTACACATGCATGCACTATGTTTGCTTACCACACTTAAGCCTACATCTCTCATCGGTGGAACACGACTCAAGGTCCTAAGCTACACGTATACTACAAATGACAACTCTGATATATCTATAGGTGACAAAAAGCCTCGGAACCCTGCATACTGAGAATACCCTGCTCTTCCTATGGAAGCTGTAGGAAAGAGCCAACAGTCACCACGTGCAAGCGTCCAAAGAAACTATCATCATATGCAAACGTTTTAACTCACAAAGGGGAGGAGGTGCAATCTGCATCAAAACAGCTCAAAACAGAGCATAATAAATGAATAGAGAACAACCATTATGATGGTTTTTGAAAGCCACCTTACTAGAATCAGTACAAAACCCTGAGGAAAAAACCAAAAGACAAACATTCCTTTACATACTTATTATTTTTTACCACATTTTGTAGAATCTATAACTTTCGATAGAAAACTTTGAATGTAAAAAGGGGAAAAAAAAAGCTCTTAAACTCCTTGATAAATTTCTTGAAGGTCTTAAAAAGCTCTTAAAGTCCTTTGTACTTCCAGTCAAGATTCTTCCTCCAAGTCCAAATATTAGTGTCACAATGTCCAGGTCTCAAAAGACAATGCTATAGCCTCCCCTTGTATCTTAGACATGACATTGAGAGCACAATTAGCCTAGCAAAGGAGTCTCTCTCTCTCTCTCCCCCTCTCACTGAAAGATGTCTCTCTTGGAGGAGATCATGAGCATGATAGGAGTTAAGCAAGGTTTTCTATTATCTCACTGACCTTGTTTAGCCTAAACATCGACAAGCTTGAGTCCTTCATCTCACGACTCTAGGAGGCACATGCTCTTCATTAACTAGCTCCTTGTTTCTAATTCTACTATGTGCAGATGACGGGGTCCTACTCTCCTCCTTAGATGACAGTTTCTAGTGACATTTGGATGTGCTCTAGTATTTTTGTGATACACATGATTTGAAGTTCAACTTGGGAAAAGACAAGTTTAAGATCTTTAATACATCTCAAGCGGCTGCACATAGAGTGTAGTTTGCCTTTGATGGGGATTTGGTGGAGATTGTTGCATCCTCCACATACATAGGTGTCCTCTTTTTAGTTTTGATTTTCATGTGATGAGGCCAACTATGCAGACCTGTGTGAGCAAGGGACATGCCACACTATCCAAGATCGAGTGTGCCAGTGCTTCCACTCACATTTTCAGGATCCCAAAAGAAAATCTCTTCAATTTGACTCATTGGTCCACCCAATACGGATGTATGGTAGTCTCTTTTGGGGGACAAACTTATTGGAGATAGATTGTTCATGCATAGATAGATTTTGCTTCTTGCTTAGATGATCCACAGTAAGCTATCGATCTCACATAAGATCATACTTGCAGAGTTTGGGACCACCCCCTACAACTTGATGCAGTCTTCTAGGAGATCTCTTATTTCCATAGGGTCAAGAAATTTAATACCATGATAGGAGGGTGATGTACATTACCATGGATAGCCTTGACTTCATCTATGGCATTAGAGGTGAAGGGGCCCTAGAGGAGACAGCATGCTCAGACACGCAGATGGTTTGCAGGCCTAGGTCTATAGATGGAAAGATTGCCACCATTTTTGTATAGCCTTGAGACTCCATCCATTCTACTTGCCTATCAAGAGGTGAAGCAAGTCATTAAATAGGATCCCTTGCAGAGAAATACACATTCAAGATGTCTAGCACCTACTGAGATTTTAGTGAAACTCAACTTCTATAGAGATCATTGCATTATAGATCTCAGAGGAGGGGCTCATCGAACTGCCAGGCTACACCTAGATTCATCTTCCACATGCATTGACGATATCGATGGGTCAATTTTGAGTACTTCACACAAGATAAGGGTTGAGATAGAATATGAGAGAGGGATCTACACTATATGTGATATATAGGAGATCGAGAAAATGAATCACTATTCTTTTGAATGCCTTGTATACTTTGAGATCCATGGATCATAGCACAATTTTCTTTTAGTACATATTTTTATCCACTCAAAGAGTTCTTGGCACATCGAGATTAGGAACATGTGGCTATTTCTCTTCTGAGGCCTAGAGATACAAAGAGAAGCTCCTATATATGTGTGTGTGTGTGTGTGTGTGTGTGTGTGTGTGTGCACGTGTATGTATGTATGTATGTATATATATATGTATATGTATGTATGTATGTATGTATGTATGTATATGTATATAATATGTATATAGAGCATAGACAAGAGCACATGAGGGGTCATCCAAGCTGATCCTCAATTTTTTCTTTGGTGACTCGATCCAGTATGATAGCAGGGGATTCGCTCTCCAAGAGAGAGCCAGAGGGCACAACTCGTCAGATTTGACCCTTGGTGGAAACTAAGATGAGACATATTCTCCCACTTTGATGTAGCAAGAGAGGGACTAATGAGGTGATGATATCACTTGTTGAACGGTAGGCCACATCATGAAGACTATCACGTACCGGTTGGAGGATGCACATGTGTGAAAGAATGATGCATAAATTGAGAAGCATTGGCCCTCCAAATCGGGTGGAAGGAGTGCCCATGTGAGTGTACTTTTGCTATTGACAACTCTACAATGCTCATGAAAACCACATATATGAATGCATAGTGCATCATACACACATTCCATGTATACGAGAGGTCACAACCTTTAATGCCTCTTAGGATCCATCCCTTGGGCATACCCCATTATTCTACCCTTAGCCTATGACACTTTATGCCTACCATTCATTAATGAACCCATGCATTCCTACCCATTCCTATCCTAGGACCTACATGTGTGAGTGCACCATTTATTCCATATCAATTAATATATCCAATACATTATCCATATGGTAGCCATATAAACCTACCTAACCTACCTTCTAATTATCACATTTGATCATGCTAGCCTGATACATTCTAGACTACAAAATCATGTCGTGACATGCCCTTTTGCTTGGGGCATAGATGTCCTCATCTATTAGGTACTCTTCTCTGACTTCATGGTTTTTAGCACTCTTTAGTTTCCTATATAAACTTCCATACAACAACTTTAATCTTTCATCTTCATATTTGGTACTCCTGCCAAACAAGTCCAATATTAGTATGTTCTTTTAAATCAAATTTCCAAATAAATCAATAAGAAAGACATAGTACTTATCTTTCATGTGGTGTCGTCCATATACTCTTTTGCTTTGGACATTCCTACAAAGACTAATTCAATTCTATCCATTTAGGTTACTAGTAATCCAGATTCGTTCTACTTTTCCTTTCCAATAAGATACCATTTCCTAATCTATCTCTCTCATATGCATGCATTGGTCTAAGTTCCAAGTGACTAATTTGGAACCATTAGTTTTAGGTTGATCAGACCTAAAACTTACAAGATAGGCCTAACTTACAAGATCAAGATCACCAGATCTTGCTTGAGTACTCATTCTAGACCACTAGCTCTAATTATGGATCCACCCATAGTCATGCATCCATGACTTACCAATTACTTGAGATCTCTCTAAGGTCACCAGACCTTACTAAGCGCTTACATATCCACTACCTAGGTAGGACTATAGACCTTGTCAGTGATGATTCCAATTGAATCACTCTTTTAAATGTCCTAAATTCTTAAGATTTCAACTCAACTAATCTAGTCTAATTTAAGGTTACCAAATCTATGGCCATGTATAGCACCCTCTTGCTTAGGAAGAGCCCAAGTACTACCTTGGCTCATCAACCCAACCTAAGAGAATGAATTAACCATCTCTAGTACTCCAACTTGGATGCGTCAATTTTATGAGAAAAAACCTATGAGCAATTTTATACGAGCGTGTTTTTCAAGAGATTTTAAAAATAGTATTTCTTTAGGAAACATGGTTTTTACACTTTTATTTTCATTAGAACTAGATCCCTTTATCATAAAAATATACAAACTAGTCACTCATTCATTTTTACATAACATAAATCTTCTTATTCATAGACATCCGTTTGTACCCTCGTTATTACCTTAAAAAAGTATTGAAAAATAATTCATTTAAGAAACGTCCCTCATAATCACTCTCAACATAATAATATTATACATAAATAATTACTTATTAAACACATTTATATCATATGGCAATATCTTTCAAGTGTTTTTATAGTATTAATAACAATATATTTATGGACATGTTTCTACAGAAGTTTAAATTACTATAAATAAGTATTAAGTTGGGCTTATATATCACTCTCATAAAATACATGTAATATTTAATACTATATATGCAAGGTTTTCCAAAATATAACCCCATAGATGTGCTCAAATGGGGTTTTCCGATCAATTTGAGTGGCTGAATGACTATATTTGGACATTGGATGTGAAAGTTATGTCACTTTTAAAAGTGCTGTCCAAGGTAGTTTCGCCAGCGAAACTACCTTGAAAGACCTTGTTCAAAGGGGTTTTGCTGGCGAAACTACCTTGATGGCTTGCTTCAATGAGTTTTCTTTGGAGAAACCCTTTCATGAAGATAGGGTGAGAGAGGTTTTTCAATGTCACCCCCTATTAAGTAAAAAGTTGTAAGAAGGATCATAAGGCAATTTTCATAGAGAAGTCTACTCTACATGTGGGTTTCTTCAAAAGCCATCCCATTATGTTCTCACCATTCCCAAAGATTCACATAAATATTCGTGTATAAAATAGGCATTCCTATAATACTTTTCATATTTCTAAGTGAAACTATGTTTTCTTCTGATCCATTTTTGTCATATTTTTGCATAGTTGGAAGCTTTTTTTTTCCTTCGCTCGGACGCTCGGAAGATTTCGCTCGGAAAATGCTCGTCCCCCTCCAACTTCAAGACTCTTAGCACCAACGTCTCTATACGATACCATTGTGTACATTTCCAAGGTAATAATTGTGCATGTGCTCAATTCTTGAGTTTTTTTCTACCCCAAGTGTATGATCCTACATGCAAATGCATTTATTACTTCATTAGCCTACATGAAAATGCATGATTAATTCATTATCCTAAATGCTCATCTTAAGTTTAAGTAGATCAATCGTTTGACCCTTGTCATCATCACGCAATTGTGTATTCCATTCTTTTCTAGATGACGAGTAACTTTTGTAGCCTTCATTCGAGTTTCCTTCACTTTAAAAAAAAAAAAAAGTGTTTTGTAGCAGTCCCCTTCTTGCTAATTGTAAAGGGACCACGCTTCATCTATGGTACGCCTTGATTTTATGTTCCCATAATCTTTCCTAAGTTCTATATCCTACAAATTACTTCTTTTTCAAATCCCAATTCTTTTTATTTTCTTTGATATTTCCTTTATTTTATATCTCGAATAATGTAACTATTCTTTTTCCTATCACGTTTACCAGCCTATTTCCTTCCTTTAATTGTCTAACCTCTTTTTTTAAATAAACCTTTTTTCTTTTGTTTTCTCAATAATCTCTCTTTTTTTAAAAATGCAATCTTTTAATTTTAATTTTTTTCTTTTAAGCTTTATGTTTTTTCTTTTTATTCTATATTTTCTTATTATTTTCTCCATTTTTAAAAATGTTTTATCTTTATATTTTTTTAAATAAATAAATGTTGCAAGGTAAGGGAATTAGAGGGAACTAAGGGAAAAGAAAGGGGAAAAATGAGGAACTAGAGGGACTTAGAGTAAAGGGAACTAACTATGGAGAGGGGAGGGGGGGTTTGAACTTTGAAATACGAGGGAAATTGAACAATGTAATAATGAGGGGGGCGGAAACCCTTTAATGTTCATGGCGGCAAGGGGGCAGAGGCTGCTGCTGGCAGGCCGCAGAACTTAGAAGCGCAGGGTGCAGGGCTCAGAGAGAGCCAGAGGCAGCTGAGGTGGTTGAGGTGGCCTGTGGCGGCTATAGGGGCTGGCGGCAGTGTTCCCCAAAAACTTGCAAAGCCTTACAATGAAACTACAAAGTTTTAGGTTTCACCTGACTTTTTTCTATTTGCAAGTTTATGGAAATTGTTCTTGTAAGTGTTTCATAGGTATTACACTTGGAAGATTAAAAATGCAAATTTTATGGCTTTTCATTCATAAAACATGCCTGTTTTTTCGTTGACTAGAATATAAAATGGAGGTTTTTAAAGTGTGCATGTTTTCATATATAAAAACATTAAATTTATATAGCTTTAGATATATGGGTTTTAGTTGGATGAATTATGGTTTGTGGAGGATGAGTCTACGGATATTTCAGTCATGGAGCATCTCATTGTGTATGCCACTTACATATACGATCATGAGCCTCAGGTTTCTTTCTTAGGTTTGCTTGAAATACATGATAGGATAGCTAGGGGCTTGGAAACTGCAGTTATAAAATTCTTCAGAGAATATGGTATAGATGAGAGAAAAATGGTCAGCTTGGGTTTGATCGTGCATCTGTAATGATTGGTTCTACAAATGGATTTGCTGCATTGTTGAAGAGAAGGAGTCCTTTCATGAAATCGATACATTGTGTGGCACACCGAACTCACTTATGTGTTTCTAACACTTTTAAACAAAATTTTGATGCACAACATGTGGACTGTATGTTGAATGAAGTTGCCGAAATTTTCAAGAAAAGCTATAAAATTGGAAGAGTTGGATAATCATCTTGATTGTCCAAGCTTAAGGATGGAAAAGATAACAAGATGAGATGGTTGAGTAGATTTAAGGTAATTTCCAAGATTTGTGAAATGTATGAGCTACTTTTGGTATGCTTACAAGAGGAGAATACAAGAATGTTTAAATTGGTTGCAAACTTTAAGTTCATGTACATGTTGCATTTTTTGGGTGACGTGATGGATCATCATGCAAGCTTGTCATATGCCTTTAAGAAGTATTATGTGGATGTTACAACTATTTCTAGTTTAGTGGCTTCCACCATCACTACGCTAGATATGGAATTTATGGGGCCTTAAGACATCAACATCAATATGCAAGGGCATGATCATTTATGGATTTCCTTTTATTCCTGAGTTTGGTGGCCAAGATGGATGGTTATGTTCCATGCATAGGGCTTTAAAAGGGGACATGTACTATGGGGTTAGAACTGATAGATGTGTTATTGGTAGTGATCTTGGTGAAGCTCTTGAGTTTCAAAGTGCCTTTTGTAATGAAGTGAAAAGAAACTTGCGATCTAGGTTTTCTAAAAATCATGTGTTGGAGAGCTTCAAAATCCTTGCACCTTCCACGTTTCCTTCAACTCAAGGGCTTCAAAGTTATGGAGGAGATGAGCTGGGAGTGTTGGTATAGCAATACGGAAATGATGTAATGTTAATGGATGGTACACATGTAGGATGCTTAATTGATGGTAGAGCATTGAAGAGGGAATATCATATTTTTAAGATACAAGCAGCATCAGATTGGAGAGGAAAAGTGTTGAAAGATGCATGGTGCTTTATTAGTAGAAATGAAGTGCTCCATGATAAGTATCCTATGCTTCTTCGAGTTGCAGAATTTGCCTTGTTGCAATGCAGCAGCACAGCTATTTATGAAAGGGGCTTCAGTATCAAGAACAAGCTGAGAAATAGATTGGAAACCAAGAACTTGGATTCACTTATGCAGATTTCAATCGAAGGACCACCTCTAGTAGAGTTTGATTTTGTGCCGGCTATACAATTATGCAGCATACAGTGAATTGGAATGATAATGTATCATGACTCCTTGAGCTGTTTCTTGCTTTTTCAGTGAAGTGAAATGATAATGTATCATGACTCCTTGAAGTTGTTTCTTCCTTGTTCATGAAGATATATTGTGATGAATGTAGTACCATTATATTTTCATGAATGTATTAGCAATGTTCCCTTGTAAACTTTCAATATATAGTAACATTTCTTATAATGTGCCCATTCATGTTTCCATGATTATAAAATCGTTTAGAGTAGTTGTAAAATATAACTTCAAGATTTGTTAAATTTTTTGAAATATGGTTGAACGTTTTCTAAGGCCATGATGACACAGGATAAAATTCAAATGTGGTGAAGTGCTCAAATTTCCCTTTTCACAAGGCTGAATCATAATATCTCAGGTTTGTGATTGCTGGGTTGATTCATAGACTTGTAAATTTTGAGATATCAGGTTTCTCATTATGCAACTAAAAATATTTTTGGGGAACACTGGCTGGCGGGTCTATGACGCACTTTATGACACGGATTGCAGGGCACGCCACATGGTATAGGGGCACAGAGGTTGCAGAGGGGCAGAGGTGACGAGCAGAGGCTGCACATGGCGTTGGCGCATGCACTTTGGGGCACTGCACACCAACACGGGGCGTCGGGGATGAAGGCCTTCAAAAAATAAGGCCTTACTTAGGCCTTATTAAACACGAGTGAACGACTCAGATGACTGCACGACGGTATGCACCACGTGCGCATTTGTGGCCATAAAGGAGGCAGAAACACGGATTTTAGAACATTGCAACACATAAAGTCTATGGCCCCCAGCTGAGTTTTTGGGAGAAGAGACAAATTTGGTCGCCATTATGCGCCATATCCTTACTCAATATTTCTGTTTATCTCTGTTCTTTCTTTTTTTTCATTATCACGAAATCTACGGAGAAAAAAAGTCTAGTCCTGGGCCTGTTCAAAGTGCACTGTGAAGCCTCGGGTTCTAGGATACAATGGGAGAAGTCGAAAGCACTCTATGTAGCAAGGAAGGATCTAGTAGATTGGATGAATGATACAGGTTTGCAGTGGGTCCCAAGAGGGTAGATCATCAGACATCTGGGGATCCCTATTGGGCTTGGAATTTCCATCAGACAGAGGTTCATGTGGTGGTGGGCAAAGTTCAAGACTAAGATTGAGGCATGGTCCAAGCTCCCTTTGAATATGCTATGAAGATGCACTGTGGTGAAACACATACTTGCTTTTGCGTCCTTCTATATTCTGTCAGTGTGCGCATTCTACAAGTCACATTTGCTATTGGTAGAAAACAAACTAAGGGCATTTATCTGGAAAAAAACCAAATGGAAGTGGCTCTCTTGGGAGTTTTTATGTTTACCCAAGAAGCTAGGAGGTTTCGGCATCCTGGATCTAAAGAGAAGATCTGTTTCGTTCCTCATGAAACTCTAGATGCAATTCTTGGAGTTTGATGAACCATGGACCGGTTTCCTAGAAGATGCTATTCATAGGGCTGCTGTTAGGCATTTCTAGGGGATGGATATGTGGACCAAAGTATTTTCAGTGACCCCCCTCTCTCTAAAATCTAGCTTCTTGAACAGATTGGTGAATGCTTGGAAAGATGACATTGGGCTGCTAGCATGGAAAGGCAGGCCCGCAGCGAACGCTGACTTCTCCCTTAGACTGTCAATATGGTGGCAAGTGGCATGGCCAAGAGGGGGCTGCTATGCTATTGGAAAGGAGGCTATGGCAAGGGGGCTGTATGCCAAGGGCATTCATACATGGGAGGATGTTTGGGATCCTCTTTCGGAGGACTGGCTGATGATGCAACAGATGACTGAGAAGTTCAGGATGACCCTGGAGGAAGCACGACTAGTGGGAGAATTCATCCTCAGTATCCCACAGCACTGGCCTACCAATATTCAGCCCTCAGATGGGTTTGTTGCTGAAGAATGGGAATGGGGAGCTGCTATCCCACTGAACAAAATGACTGTGAAGATGCTTGACAAGATGATGGCTTACAAGGAGAATTGGCATCTGAGGCTGAATGAGACATGGCAAAGGGACGATCTGGAACTCACATGGAGGGGAATATTCTCACGAGTCTGGAAAGCCAGTCCATTCAACAAAAGCAACTTCTTTCTCTGGAGGATTGTGGGCGTTCTCTTCCCTATTGGCAGCCACGTACCATGGCTACAGGTGGACGATCGATGCAAATTTTGCAAGGCCTTTGCAAAGACTCTCACCCACCTGTTTTGGGGCTGCCCTTGGGTCCGGAATGTGTGGGGGATTGTCAAGTCAAAGTGTGCTAAGAGCTTGGGAATGGAGTACATATCCAAAGGTGCTACCATCTTTGGAGCGGGAACTTGGCATAGATATGTCTGTCCTATGGGATATCATTACATATGCTACTCTTCACAGGATCTAGACTGCCCGATATGAGGCATCAATTACTAGTCCTAATGTTTTTGATCTACCATGTAAAAAGGCTACTTTGGAGATTGTATCACAGGTTGGCTGGTTAGTGGCACGTTGGCCTGATAAAGTTGCTAGAGGTCGCTTACAGAGCACTTTGTATGAGATATCCTTCGGGAATTTTTAAGTAATACAAGAGCAAAACACTTTCAATTAAAAAAAAAAGAGAGCCCCCTGGTAAATTTCTTTGTGGATTGATGTCGCATACATGACAGGCCCACATAGTCAGAGGATCACTGCTCTGATACCACTTGTCACATACCGGTTGGAGGATGCACATGTTTGAAAGAATGATGCATAAATTGGGAAGCATTGGCCCTCCAAATGGGGTGGAAGGAGTGCCCACGTGAGTGTACTTTTGCTATTGACAACTCTACAATGCTCATGCAATCCACAAAACCACATATATGAATGCATAATGCATCATACACACATTCCATGCATATGAGAGTTCACAACCTCTCATGCCTCTTGGGATCCATCCCTGGGGCATACCCCATTATTCTACCCTTAGCCTATGACACTTTATGCCTACCATTTATTAATGCACCCATGCATTCCTACCCATTCCTATCCTAGGACCTACATGTGTTGAGTGCACCATTTATTCCATATCAATTAATATATCCAATACTTTATCCATATGGCATTTAGCCATATAAACCTACCTAACCTACCTTCTAATTATCACATTTGATCATGCTAGCCTAATACATTCTAGACTACAAAATCATGTCATGTGATGACAAAGACTATAGAGGAGAAGGGTGGGACCCAGACAACAAGCTGAGTGACAACACTCTATCATAACTGATTTTCTCTCTCAATGCCATCCCTCACCAAATCTTGAGCCAGAGTTACTCGATATTCTCGTTTATCCTCACTTGTCCATTCATGTTAGTCCTATAGACAACATACATAGGTCTAGCCACTTAGGTGTTCAATTGATAGACTACTATGGAATTGTCCTTGGTGTTTTCTTTCCCCATTGTGGGTTTCTCTTGTATAGTGATAGCATGATGTACTTATTTTTTTTTCTTGTGTCAGCACTCAACTTTGGGTAGGGGTGCTCACTAAGTACTCCACCTCCAAGTCTCTCACATGTAGGAGATGATAACTAATCTCCACATAGTATCCACATGTGTCACAAGTCTAGCATACAACTAGAACCTTAGTCAATCCACTCCACTCATCCACACATAGCCCAATTGGTATTGGACTCTATGATTATCTATTAACATAATAGAGGGTTGGATAAGGGATGATCAAAACCTCCAACACAATTTCTCCATCTGGACACCTTTGTAATAAAGGCTCCCCAATTCTAAGAGAAATTAAGTTTGTTTACAAAAAACCCACAAAAATCTCAATGGTTCTTCACTATAGATTCAAATTATTTACACCAAACCTTAAAAATTAGCTAATGTCAATTGTTTTTATTTTGTTCTGTGTCCTTTAAGTAACAAGTCTTTAATTTTCTCTTTCTCGTTTTTGTGCTTTCATTGTAGTGGATTATGTGAAGAAGCAATAGCTTTTCTAAGAGAAAATTTGTTTTCTTTGACTATTTTTAGGCCTTTGATTTTTTTTAAGTTGTAAAGGAAAACAATCAATTATTGGATATTATATCTAAGGCTTGTAGTTTATTGTTTTTATTTATTGAAGGAAATAGGCAAGATGGGATTGAAAAATGACCAATATCGTAGTAATTTACAATTTGTCGGCTTGAACAATATAAAAAATGACAAGGATGATTGGATACTTCAAGTATATGAAGATTTTGATGGGTTAGAATGCAACCCACTAAACAAGGCTGATAAAACATTTGATATGTGCACTTCAAACTCCATATGTCAATAAACTATTGCAAAAAGGAAGTACTTGTCTATTTACCTTTTCACAACAAAGAAGAAAAACCAAAATAAAACATAGCAAGATTCTTTCACAAAGAATAAGCTAGCAACTTGCAAACAACTTTTACTATTGACAACATATAATGGAGCAAAATAGAGAAAAAATAGTTTATGAACTATCAACAATTGAGGCACACAATACAATGTAGGTAAAGGCTTTCCAATAACAACACTAGCAAATCTGACAGCAATAATTAAAGTGACAAACTATGATGCTAATCTTGACACACAAGCCATCATAGCATTGTACTCTTTATCGATGGCATGCTGCCATTTGGGTATTGAATTACTTCTTTGAAAGATGTAGGTTGATAAATTTCCATAAATATTTCCATGAAGGCCAAATTGATTCTATAAGTCCATATTTTTAATTCTTTTCTATCATGAGAAGATATTCTAACCTTTGATGTGGAGATTTCTAGTACATCATGAATAATTATAGTTGTTGTAAGCAAGAGAAACTTACCAATTTTCTAAGATTTGCCAAAGGAGAATAGTGCAAAATAACATTTGTAGGCATAATTATAGTAAAAGTGGATTCAAATCTTAGGAGGTTGGAGGATTGGTCAACTATACAATATTTTGAATGGGTAGATCTACTTGGTATTCTGAGGGGCACATCTCGTATTTGGGCTTGGCATAAACATTAGAGTAGAGTTGCAATGTCGACACATTTTTGAAATTTTCCTTACCTTTGATTTATGTTGTTATTATGGACTGATCACTATTTGATGGTCCTATCAAGGTAATTCTTGGAAAAAGATTTGATGACAACATAGGTACAAATATAATACTCATTGTAGGATGACTAAAGTATGAAGAAGTTCTATCAAGATAACATCTCTAGAGATGATTAACCTTTTGACTATGTCATACAATATGTAAGCCTTATATTCTTTTGAATATCCTGTGAAGACATATTTAATGGATTTAACATCAAGGTTGTTCTTGAGTTGAATTGGAATACATGAAAACACTCTCAAATCTCTTTTGGTGGTTTATTCTGCAATATGGTAGAATTATGGTAGTGGGACTTCTATTCATAAAGTAGAATGTTGTTCCATAAGCTTCTACCCACTATGGCCTAGGAATTTTCTTTTCATCAAGCATTCATTAGGCTAAATTTGCAAGAACTTTGTATATCTGTTCTAATACACCAGAGTGTATCTACATGTGATTGTGTCTTGATCCCAAAGTGCCCATGGAATTTGTATTCATCTACATTATCACAACACAATATTTTGATGAATTTGCCAATATTTTTCCAACTCGTGCTGTGCAATCCTTGACTAGACTGATTATATTAGATATATTTTTTCCAACAAAATTTATATCAAGGTATTTTTAGAATGCGATTATAAAGTATATGATTTAGCTATTTACTGGGTAGATGCTATATGCCTAAAGAATGATATAGAGGACATCAAAGCTCCTGGACCATAACGTTGGAAATGATTGCCTATGATTATTTCCCATGTAACATGATTCAAAAACATATTGTAAAAGTATACTTGTGAAAGGTCTTGTACCATGTTTGATATTTTCAATGATACTAGGCTCTTGTTGAGGTGTCCAAACCTCTTATGCCATAGTGTGATGAACATGAATCTTAATTTTGATGCTAAGAAACAAGATCTCTTTGAATTGGAACTGCTAATGAAAGCCTAACATTCAGCCACTATTAGACTATTGAGAAGAACAATCTCAACATCATGCAGATACCATATGCATATATTGCTAATGGTATGCAATAGTAGACAAGAAAAATCTAGGCAAATGGTGAAACATAACCAAGTTCCTAATTGTGTACAAGTATGTGTTCTTGATTTTTCAATAGAGTTCTATATTTTAGGTTTTTATGGTGTATTCTCTCTCTCTCTCTCTCTCTCCTGTCTCTACATTTTCTCATGTCATTTGAGCCTATGCACCAATGGGGCCTATAGTCTTGATGAATGTTGGGAGGTGTAATGGAAACTATTGTGTTTACGTATGTGTTGTCTTCCATAGGGTTGTTCACACTCCATTATCACATGCTTTTGACTTCCAATGGGGTATTGGATGTGTCCCCTCTATTTTGGTTCAATAAGCTCCTCATTCCACTTCTTGGAGCTTGAAATATTGTATTTTGAAGTTTTTCTAATTCTCTTATGAGCTTATGAGAAAATTTGTAAAAAGAAGAGTGCATTAGTAAGAGAGAGATAAAGTGTTCCTTGTGTTCTTTGAATCAAGCAGCTCAACCATGACAAAGAATAAGACAAAAATATTTTAGTGCAAGTACTCATCTCTTTGCATCAGAGACAAAACTATTTCTTCATCAATCATTCCAAATACCCTGCTCACCTCACCTTGAAACCAATGGTGTATGTATTCCATGTCATAGTTGTTGCTACGTGCGTAGCTACTCAGTCTCGCAAGAGTGGTGCCGTTCGTTGATTGTTGCTAGCATGGATGCTTGCCGATTGTTGTTTGGTTGCCATTGGTTGTTAGAGTTAGTGATGTTGCTTGCTTAAGTGTCTAATCTACAATTTTTGCTAAGTTGTTGTGGTTGTCTTCTTGATGGTGTAGGTTGTAGAAGACTTGGGTCATATGCAACTTCTTGCTTGTTGTAGTAGATGCTAGTAGGGTCGAGCCTTGTGTAGTTGCTTGACACTATAGAGTTTGGCTGTGTCAGTACGTAATAGTTCTTAGTAGTAAGTGCTGCTTGCAGTCTAGGTAGTCTGTTGTTGTAGTCTTGCTACTACAGTTTATAATAGGGATGCCAGCTTCTTTGTTGCTAAATTAGTCATCTTTCTCTAGTTTTGCTAGTAGGCTTGTGTGCTATCTGCTACTACAAACCTCTTTTGTAGGATAGTTGGAATAGTTTGAGATAAGACAATCTAAAAAGTCTCTCAAACGTCTTTTGCATTTCTCTTACACTCCGATCTCCCTTTCTCTTAATGCATCTCTCATGACTAGAATTCTTAAAAAAGGAATGAACATTAAACTCTCTCTCACAACCAAGGAAAATCTCAAAGGATAGAAATCTCTCACATGGAGAAGAAAATATCACAAGAAGATATCAACAGAAATCCTCACAAAAAACCCTTGAGAAATGAATATAAATCTTTCTCAATGGAATTGAATGCTCACTAAGAACACTTGATAAATCTCAATCTCTCAATCTCACACTCTCGAGGATGGCTCATCGGCCAAAGATACAACCATCCTCTAATACCATGAACAATATGAATAGGGAGAGGAGAAGAGTGGAGATGAGGAGAGAGGAAATAGCTAGAGAGCGCACCACAAATGGCTAACTGTGCACTATATAAGTTGAAAGGAATGAATATATATAAACCCCTATAGGGTTAGGGTTAGGGTTCCCAACACTTGTTCCTTTTATCACTCTTTAATTTAGTGCTATAAACAATATCAAACATGATGTTGAGAGTTAAGATAAATCCTCAACAATAGTTTATTTCTCGGGGGGGTCACTATGTATAAACCCTCTATATCACGTGCGTTCAAGGCCTATATTTAAAGTCCCTTATCTGTAAAAAATTTCATTAATAAAATGTACCCCTTTTCTATACAAATCTGTAAATTTTTTCCAAAACTATTTTAAATAGTCCCTTATGTATATTTATTTCTGTAAATTTTAGAAATAAAAAAAATCCTTCTGTTGAACTCACATGATAGGGTTACATATGCTGAGTGACCCCCTCAAGGTTTATTTATTGAATAGTCCCTTTCTAGTGATCCATATGATATGATATTAAAGGGATGATGGAGTGGACAAATGCCAAGTTTCCAACATCTCAAGATGTTTGGATCAATTTTCTATGATCAGGTCTTCAAGGAAGATAAAGGTAAATTTGATTCCAAGATTGGGAAGCAGATTGTGGTTGGGTATGCAAAGATTATAAACTATACAATCCTGCAACTCATAGAATGTATTCACATGAATTATTATATGATGGAAAGGTAAAAAAAGTTACTTGCTATCATGGCTATGAAGAATAAATGAAGGAGTAGACAAGTAGTTTTTGACAATGTCACAAGTGTAGATATGCAAACGTCCATAAGTCATGGAATATTTGATGACATGTTACCTAGTGTTAGTGGAAGCAATGAGTGGAATGGGGAGAATCCCCTAGAAAATCTATGAATCCTTCGCTAGATAATGTAGAACATGGTCAACATGACCAAGAAGCCACATTATCTAGACTAATTGCAAAGTGGACAAAGAGATTGGTGGATAAGGTTGAAGATATTGTCAAAGATATGAAGCCTAGATGAGAGCAACCAATCTATAGGTGCTGTATAGCACAAATCAAAGAACTTTTAATGTTAGAGAGGAAACACACTTTGAGAAACTTGTTAATGCTATGGAGAAATAATATAATGGTATTCTAAGAAATGATGTTTGGGAGTTAGTGGAGCTAGCCATAGAAAGAATATAATGGGTTGCAAATATGTCTACAAGGTCAAGCATAAGGCTAATGAGAGCGTAGACAAATCGATGACAAGAAATATCCTCAACAGAAGGTCATTGATTATAAGAAGATATTTGCATATGTGACAAGGATGAAGACAATCCATCTTATTCTCTCTATTTCATGTAGTGCCAAGTTGCATAGTGTGAGTATTCATTCAAAGAGTGAATATATTGCAAGTTTTCTTCTTCTTTGTGAAGCATTCATTTTGTAAGATTTGAAATTTGAATGGAGGATTCATGAAAAGGGTTATATTTAGAATTTGGAAAGTCATATAGAGATTAGGGTTGTATTGAGATTTCAAAAGGTTGTGAAGACCTTGATTTCCTTGAATAATGTCAGTCTACTCTTTTGCCTTCATCAAGAACAATAGCCCTCTTCCTACTCTTTGGAGCTAGTGAAGCAATCACAAGTCATTCAAAAACAATGTGACTTCAATGATCAATAGCCAACAATGGCACACCTACCATTTGCAACAACAAACAAGCTAAGCAATGACTCACCAACAAAAATAGTCAAGCAACTATAGTCCAAAACATACCAGCAACAATGTTCTACGATAGTAATTAACAAAATAGTGGAACAACAACCATAATTCAAAAACAAGTTATCCACAAAGAAGGAAAGCAAGGAAAGAAAGTAGGCAACACTAGAATCACTAATGATGCCTACAAACAACAACCCCAATAGCAGCACACAATAGGAGACAACCAAAAATCTCAAGCTAATACACAAAAGCACAATGATATAGAAATGAAAGAACAACACACATCAATGAAAATGATAGCACAACATAGAGGCAACCTAGCAATAGCACTCGAAAATGACAATAACAAAACAATTATAGCAATGCTAACATAATGGAAACAACATAGTAGCAAAGCAAAATACAACACGTGTTAGTAATGCAATAAGCATAAGCAACAACATAGAATCAAATAGATTTATCATCTGTAGTAATACAAGGGCATTATCAACATTAAGTTATTGATCTACATAGCATCCCCATCTCCATTTTCTTCACCACCACCATTGTCATAGCCATTGCCCTCTTCTTCTTCTTCTACTTAAAACATGAGTACATCAGACCTATCGTGTTCCTAAAACAATATGAGGTGGATGAATCCTAAGTGCACACATCATTAAGAGGTATACTAAATAGTTTCAATTAGGTTACAAGCTTGAGAATTGTACCCTTGGAGAGACTTGAGAGCTTGCATATTTTATTGTATCATCCCTTTTATAGGATTAGAGTACAAACTTGTATTGCTTGCTCACATGTGATATAAAACCTCCTTCCAATGTGGTAGCATGCCCTTACTTCATACCTTTAATCATATCTTACCTTTTTTTTGTGCTCATGGCATCCCCTTGGTGCCATTCATTATACCACAAGGTGGTAATATGTGAGTTTCAAAAGGAAAAGTCCATCATCTCTCCTTAGTAAATACATTTTATACTTAAGTTACTAGAGTGTGGTATTGCAATCTTCTTGAATAACTACTCTCAGGTGGATAGGTTTGAGAAAAGAAAACTAGTAGACATTGTGTTGTTTGGCGGAGACACACATGTTGTGGGGATGCTGGAAGTGTGCCAATGGAACTCCTAACTCTAAGTAAACCCTTCATTCATGTCACTCAAGTGCCTACCAGATTGTTGCAATGGTGTTTCCACTGAGAAGAAGGAGATGAGAAAGAGATAGAGGAGGGGAAGGGAAGAAGGGAAGGGGTGGAGAAGGATACGAAGGTGAAGGGGAATCATGGCAAATACCAAAGGCAAACAAGGACAACGAGAAAACCTCCATCTCAACACATGAGCAAGAAGAGAGCTTGTATTTCTCAAAGGTTGCATACAACAATGAAGACCACAGTCAACCACTTGGCCTTTTATACATGTCACCTTTTGAAGGGAGGGCCAACCATATTCCTTGTAAACACACTTTGTCTCTTTTGTTACAACCACTTGGGTCCATATGGTGCCAAGGCATATGCTAATTCTCACAACCTTCTCTATTTCTTTGAATGGCTCTTATGTTATCCATATACGAGATCCAAATGGATCTAGTGTTATCCTTGCCAATTTGGGTGATCCCGGTGACTACTTCAAAACTAAACCATTTGTGGCTCAAAATTCATAGGGTTTGGATGGGCCAGATCCGTTAGCATGCTCAATAGCTGTTAACATGCCCCCTTCCTGATGCTGAGCCATCCTCGGATCAGCCACGCTGCAGTAAGTGAGTGGAGAGGATTGTATGGAGTACTGCGTAGTGGTCCAATTGTTATGAGGTGATCATTGTGAAATAAGGCCAATACTTCTAGAAGTGGGTGGCATGCACGTCCTCAAACATTCAAATATAATGCCATGGAGATTTTGGACCTGAAGGTACAGGTGCAAGTCTTGGAATAGGGAGGGGCCAATGTGGGGGTCGAAGAAAATCTAGTTGTTGAGATTGTGAAGTTTGTCGTCGATTGGACAACTATGGGCAGGGAGATCTCGAAGTAGCATGAGGATAAGGAAGTTGAAGTGCACCACTGCAACCACCACAGTTGTCGATATTGTTGAATGACTGAAGGCAAAAGAAAAATTCTTCTTGTGTTATCTCCTTGGGGAAGTTGTATATAATGTTGGGATGTTTATTTTGCAGCTCTTTGAAGTGGGTCTAGGACCATCATCATTCCATGGGAATATAGAGGGGGTGTATTCTTCGCTCAAGGGGTGCACTACGATAATAGCACAAAAATTGATCCTTCTTCAAAAATGGGATGTGTCAGTAGGGTTAGAGACCTGCATCCATGTCGGTGAGGGGAAAGGCACATCTAGAGCTAAGTTGTAGCTGCCACATGTGCAATTCAGGTTGGATCCCACCTCCAGTCATTGAAGGACTGAGTGATAAAAGTAGTGAGGGGGCGAAATTCCATTATTTCATACAAATGAAGGTGAGAGCCTTTAAGTTGGGCTTCTAGTGATGCATCATAGTGCTATCGGGTAAGTGCTAGAAGGATTGGAGGTTGGGCTGCCACTATACATCTTCTGGCAGTTGATGAGGGGGAACTGGAGGAACATCATCATCAACATTTGACATGGGGTCCTCCTTTGCATGCCCTATGGTTGAAAGGTCGATTGGCCTATCAACTAGATGGCCGAATCGAAGTAAGGTATTGATAGCTTCATCTGGTAGGTCGATAGGAGCATTGGATGACATGGACAGGGAGGTCCCGTGATGTGTGGTGCTAATGTTGGAGGCATTGGAGGAGTACTCGGGTTGGTTTGTGTGGGGAAGGAGAGGCGAGATAGGATTGACGGGTGGCGAGGGGGTGTGCAGAATTTGTGGGGTGTGTGGGATCAGGGTTAGGAATATCCACGAGTGGAACAGTGGTGTTGTAGATTGAGATGGACTCCTAACCATCCTCCTTGGTGACAACTTTAGGATACACTACATGGATTGTTTCAAAATTGCTCACCAAGGACTCGTGTGAGTCTTGGAGAGCTTGTAGCATCCTCTTGAACAAACAAATAATGCTGAGGGGCTGGTAGGTTGTGGAGTGATAGACAGCTAAATGGCTTTGAGTTTGAACTGCCAAAGTTTGGCCGTAGGTCTACATTCAAATCGATGTCGGCTTGTATGCTTTTGGGAGTACAGACCCATGGGAGTAGCTCTTTGGGCTTGGCTAGCTGTATCACGTCATTGTCCTATGGATAATTAGTGGACTCACTGATTATTCAACACCACGTCTAATAATTTAAGAGAATGGGGTGGTGGCTAAGGTGTGAATATCGGAGGGAAGGAGTAGAGATAATTAAGTGGGCTGAAGATCTAGTGAAAAATAGGACATAGCTAGAATGGGGTGACAGTGGTCGGGATTTCAGCAAAGGATGGTAGGGAGTGTGTTGGGCAGGACAAGGGTAGTGAGATCGATGTGGAAGATAAGGTTTTGTGCATGAAGTGCATCAAAGTGCATCTATAGGGTTTGAGGGATTGTGCGTGGGGATAGTGTGTAGGTGGCGAGCTATGCGGAGACCTCCCTATAGATGGTGAACTCCTGTTGTTCCCTATCTTCGAGTGTGGACTCCTCTAGGCATCTAGAGGTATGATTTTCAGTCTACAAGGTGATGGTGAGGGTTCATTCTTATGAGAGGAGGTCTTGGAGACTCTAGACTTGTCGTTCACATCCCTCCATGTTCCTTGCATACATCTCCTTGGCCTATGTTCGTCGCTCTTCCACGTTTTGAGGCTTGATTCTTCCTTGTCCAACTGGTCCATCATGGTTTGAACCAGGGATTCGTTTGTAGAGAGCTCATAATTGAGCTTTGTAATAGTCACTTCTAGGTCCTCGACCTTGAACCTGTACTCCTTTGCTCTGTCCAAGGAAATTTCCCTAGTAGCCTGTGTGGAAATCATGAGTGTATGGCTTTCGTGTGCCCTGACGCAGTAGGAGAGGAGGACAGCTGAGTGGCATGCTCTTGCCTTTCCTACAAAATGGTGCAAAGTACCTGAGGGAGTTTGGCCAGGGCATCTAATAATTGGAGCTCCATATCGTCTACCTTTGATAATTGTTTGGCAAACATCACGCTGTAACCTCCTTGCGAATGATACTCAGGTGCATTGTCAAAAAGTAAGGCTTTTGTGAGCCCTACCCATGGAGGTGACAAAGGAGTGTGGATCTTGGGCCTGTACGGGTGTGGTGGATCTAGGATGGGGGGTGGAGGAGGTGGGAGGAAACGATTCTGCCCTGGGGTGGAGGTCAATATTAAATGTATCCTCCTTTTGAAACATGTCCAGATCAATGGGGGCACCTGGATTATCTCCTTGCCTTTGGGTTGATATTTTGAGGTCTCAAGACGTCTCTGTATCTCCAAGGATTTTTGCAATTGATGATCTTCACATTTCTCCCTCAGTTGGGTGTCGAGTGGCTATTGAACAGGGTGGCTTGATGGGGTCACACCCAGCTGAAGCTTGAGCCTTCTGGAGTCAGACGCCACTGTCTCTTCTTTTGTCAAAATTTCTCCTGTGGCTTCTTTGTTGGCTAGCCGAAATCTGATTGGCGGCTATGGTTCCTACATGTGGTAGATGATGGGCATCTAGAGCATTGGGTTGCCCATGACATTTCGATGTGTTTTTAGATCCTCCCTCATCTGAGTGCAGAAATAATCTGCCCAGTTTGTGACGTGGCTCTCCCAACCTCGCTAGTATGTTTGGCACTATAGACTAGTGGTGGTCCTTATGTTTGACCTATGTCAATAGCTGCAGGACTCGCTATTTTTTTTAGTTTTGGTACTATGAGCTCTAAGAAGTTGATGCTACCCTTACTTTTCTTTTTGCCGTAGTTGCAGATTTTGCTGAGGGGCTCGTTCAAATTCTTCTTGTGTGTATTCTTTTCCGCAACCATTGGTAGGCTGAAGGCTGCGCGCACCACCTCTACATTCAGGTGGTGGAAGTGGGGGGTCTCTGTTGCACGTCGACGGAGTACACAGGCATGAGAATTGGAATTGCAAGTGATGATGAAATCCCTGAGCAGCTTCATGTTAAGGTGGCATGGTAGTTGGTCCATGAGTGGCTTTAGACCTATCGCTAGCAAGGATGCTTGCACCTCGGGACCCTTTAGTGCTTGGTAGAAGGCTGCGTTGTGGTAATAGAGGGTGTAATCCTAACCCTCATAAACATATTTGGAGTGGATGGTGCAGATGTTGAGTTGTGGGAGCTTCATCAAGGGGAGAGTGTGCGAGTATCCTGACGACCTTCTATTCCTCGTGTGTTGGAGCTGGCATGCGCTTCTTGGAAGATCGAGAAGGTAGGGTTGCAGCCACTGCTGTTGGCTATTGAGAGGACTGCTGAGTACTCATCTCCTCCTCGATTTGTAGTTCGGATGTAGGTATGTCGGACGGTATCCTAATTGATCCTGAGGGAGTGCTCTGGGACTCAGATGGACCAGTGGGCAATGGATTGGTAGGTGATGGATTTGGGGGATGGAGGCTGAGTTACCTTTTGAATTCAAAGAATTCATTTTTAAGATCCATTGGGAAGGAGGATAGGTGCGTAAGGAACGAGTATGTGGAGGAGGAAGAGACAAAACACATTCAAATGGAGGCTGATGGGCAGTGTGGAAGGGGGCAGGAAGTTGTAGGAATTTTGACAGAAAACTAACACAATCTGGCTGTTTTTGCTAAGGCGACAATCAGAGGGGATAAGGGGTCCTTTTATAGTTTTCAGTATCCACCAACTATGGAGATAGCAAGGGATGACAATGTATGGCAATGATTCGGCGAGATGACTCTATGGCCCCGGTCGATGGGCTAACGGTAAGGCTATGATCAGGCGGGATGGCAGTAAGGCAATGAGGTATTAATTAGGCTTGAAAATGGGAATTTTGACAGTTGTCAAAGTTGTTGAGGGGGATGTTTCATGCTGAGGGTGCTGCCCAGGAGATAAAACGGGACATACAAATTTGGTGATGCATAGAATTGTGAGGTTAGCATGCAAGGATGCAAAAATGAAAAAATGTATTGGCTGTATTCACCTAATGATGAATGTGAATTTGGATGTATGCGTTGTGGTTATCAAGGACTTGTGAGCTGCTGGTGCATTTGGGTGATATGATCGTGCAACTAATGAAGGGTCGATTATGTGGAATGTAGTGGAGTTGAATTTCAAATAGCAGCATACTTTGTCATCAACAGCAGGTAGACCATGTGTAGATTTTGTCCATCATCCTGGTTGTCAGGTGTGTATCAATGCTGCGGCATTCATGTTGATAGATCTCCCTCAGAATAAAGTGTTCACATTGATAGACCTCCCTTGGAATAAGGTGCACGGGCTCTTGTGTGGCTATACCCCAAGCGATGGCAGGTTCTTATGGTACTGTGGCCTTTGATTTGATAGGAGAAGTAGGTCTAGGAAACACTATAGGTGCTACCCTGAGTATGGTGACTTTCGATGGTGTTCACATTTTAGGGGTCGGTTCTTGCGTTGCTCCCTCAATGACCTTGGCAAATTTCTCCTTGAATTGCACTATACATGGGATCATGATACCCTTGGGCTCGCACAATGGTTCGTTGTGCTGGGCTTGAGGGTAGGTTCTTGTGGGACCACCTCAGGAGTTGACACAGGTTCTTGTGTTGCTACCTCACAAATCCTAGTGGTGCGAATTTGTGTATTCTATGTTATTAGAAGCTTTTGGACCTAAACATATCGCTCACCTTGATAGTAGCCTTGGGATTTTAGGGCTTTGTTGCAACCCAATGCTTGTGAATATTTTGCTCATGGAGTATTGGAATTTGTCCTTGTTGGCAAGGCGGTCGGTGTCATTGGGCCCTACTTTTTGATGGAACCATCGGTGTTGGCACAGGGCAAGGAGGGGTCAAAAATATTCCACGGCTTTGGGCATCCAAGGTTGTTGTCTTTCTTAGTAATGCGGTGCACGAAGGATGGACTTGTGCACCCATTGTTCGCGGAATCTTTGGGTCTTGCTCACGATGGCAATGGGCATGGGAAGTAGAGGCGAGAGGGTAGTTTGCGGTGATGGTTTGCCTTTATTGTGATTAGGGCTAGGAGTTTAAGTGGCATTGGGATGGATTTCCTTCTCAGGACTAGGCCAAGGGGCATGTGAGGTCTCTGGAGCTTTATAATTTCCTTCATTTAAAGCTTCCTTGACTCTTGAAGTTGCACTATAAGAGGAGTGGAATGGTCTTTACAGAGCATAATTACTGAGGTTCTTCCATTGTACGTGAGAGTGGTAGCTTGTGCTCTCCAGCCAATTCGGTAATCTATGGCATAGCACCAGGTCCTTGTTCTTGAGGTTGTCGTCGAACCATTTTTTATGCCTTGCCTTCTGCACTCAAAGGCAATACGCTGCATGCAATTTTGTCTCATCTAGACATTCAAGATCAATTAGGTGCTCAGTTAAAGCATTTTTGCTGAGCCTTTCCTTAACTATGATGTAAAGGCTGGGGCACTACAGACTGCATTGTCATAACCAGCTCCACCCCAAAGGCTAAGCTAAAGGAGGTGCAGTTTGTTTCCACTTTGTAAGACGTTCGATAGGCCTATAGTGTTGCGATGAGCTTGTGCTCCTAGTCGGTACGACTACTTTCAATTGTACAAGTTATAATTAGGCAACAGGTTTTGTTTGAGATTTTGGCTAGGCCATTTGCTCCTGTTAGGGGCATCATATTTGCTTTATGGCGAATTTTCACTCTTTGGCAGGGACCAAATTGTTTGACAAACTCGACTGCTTCCCCAAAGAGGGTTGGCCACTAAAGGCCTACCTAGATGCGAAAAGTGACCGCCTGCTATTCCCAAATGTGCTTCCTCAAGCACATCCACATACTTGTGTCCGCACACGCATCTATGCATAATGGCATCTTTTCCCATGGGATAGAGTTGTCTTGTGATTATTTGGTATGGTGCTACATCCTTAATGAGTTTGTGGGCTTTGTACTTCTTTAGGACTTTATCTCAACAGGTAACCCATTTGCCAAGTAGTGGCCTATTTTAGCTGCCCATTTTGGAATTCTGTCAATGACAAATAAGGGAGCATCTAGGAGGTCATCCTCAACTCCTATTGGAGATTCTGTTTTGGGAATCATCGAGAGGTGGTCGGCTAGGATGTGGGTCTTTTCTTTATGCACTGTGATTGTGAAGTCGAACTATAGGAGGATCAACATCCACCTTGTTACCATGGGTATAGTGTGCTCCTAGTGTGCTGCATGACTTTAGCGGGCACACCCTTCCTGTTTGTATACTTCTAGGCCATGCAGTCCTTGTACTCTTGTAGGAGGGCGATTAAGGCCTACTACTCGTTAGGGGTTAGGTCATCTGCAATGTATACCGGTTGTGGTTCTAGTGCCAAGTTTACTTCCCTAACTTTGGACAGGCCATCATATCCTTGGAAACAACCTTCTTCTTGGGTTCTCTTGGCCTGTTGGTATAAGACTTTGCAGTTTTCTATTGGTTAGGCCTTATAAGAAGAAGGAAAATGTTGTAGGTTCTCCTTTTCTTCATCCTCCTCCTGGACTTTTTGGGTTGCTTCTTCCTTGCCCTTGGTGGAAGCCTTTGGGCTTTTGGAACTTCGAAGCTTAGGATCTAAAGGTGGCTCCTCCATGGCAATTATGGAGCCTATTGGAGAGGTAACACTACTCAACCAAGATCCCCAATTGGAGGAAAACTCATGGTGAGTAGTAGTGGCCCCTACATATGCCAGCCAATGGAGGTTCGATTTGACTCTAACTTCCCCCTTGCTCACTCTGCAGGGTTTTTGAATGTTAAACATTCAGAGGGGCACCATGATATTCAACTCTTCATGCTTGAAGGTTGTTATTTGGAACCCTATTCTGTCTAGGACATCAATATTTGCCAGAATGTGCATCCAATTTTGAATTAACTTCAGGGAGAGGGGCATACCAAAACTCATCTGCCTCCTTCCTGTTGCATTCTCTTTCACAAGTTTGGAACAGTTTTAGGGATGATGTCTTGTCCGTTGTGTCAAATTCTATGGCAAGTAGGTGTCTTGATAGTGGGTGGGCCTTGAAGGTACACAGGTCCACTCGCACGATTTGCTCGTCATTGCATAAAAAGATGTTGTCTATACACCAATCATGTATGAGTCCAAACATTTGCAGGAAGGGCCTACCTAGGATGACTTTGTACCTAGGAAGGGCCTACCTAGGATGACTCCATAACCACAAATTGAATGGGGTACATGAAGCCAAACGCCTTAATGTTAATACCCGTGAGAACTCCCAAAGGTTGAGCAGATTTTCCATCAGCTAGCTTCATTACAAGATGGGTTCGCTCAAGCGAAGGTTTCCCCCACGTTTCCCAACATTCTTTGGTGTAGACACTTACACCTGCTCCCCCATCTAGGATGGCATCAACCTTTTGGTTCTGGTAGGTTATGGGGATAGCTACTGTAGTGTCATCACCTTTGAAGTATTGGCTTAATTTATTGATGGGAACCTTAGGTAGGTTCCAACCCTCCTCTTGTAATTGGTTTTCTTTGGAGTTCATAGGCTCTTGGGCCAAGATTTGCCCATTTATCTAGCTTGAGAGGTTTATGGAGAGGGTAGGATTCCCCTGTAGTAAGGATGTGATTGACATCTTGACCTTTGTGGAGAGGTTGTGTGTCCCTCAATTTTAAAAATCCCCCCTTTATTAACGTGTGTTCTATGTAACATGTTTGTTAGGTTCCATGTCCATTAACTTGTATGCGGTGTTTGTTAGAAGCTTGCCTGTTGCCCCCCCCATTGCCCCTGCCGCTATATTGGCTTGGGCTTATTAGGTTTCTTTTGGGATTCCATCCATGTGTAATCCTTTGCCCAATATTCTAAATATCCAAATTTTGTGGAATGCTTCCTATCTAAAGCTGACAATTAGCATAATATGATGAACACTATTTTAGATCTCTTTATCATTGAGCATTTTTCTTTTCTTCAAAGGTTTATTTGTGTGAAAAACAAGAGAGGAAAGGAATACTACAATTATTGGGTTATGTGATGTGAATGAAAGAGAGGAAAGGCTTGCCTTAGTTTTTGGAGATTTTGAAGTTTAAATAGCAAAAAACTTTTTTGGGATAATTATGGCTTTTAAAATGTCAATAGACTCTCTCTCTCTCTCTCTCTCACACACACACACACACATGCACACACACACACACACACACACACACACACACACACACACGCACGCACGCACGCACGCACGCACGCACGCACGCACGCACGCACGCACGCACGCACGCACGCACGCACGCACGCACGCATGCATGCACGCACGCGCGCGCACACACACACACACACACACACACACAAAAACTCATTATCTCATCTCAAATAGTTCACTAATAAATATACTCTTCAATGTGAGGTGGAGGACAGTGGAGTATTGGAAACAATGTCCTTTCTTGGGTTTAATGTTAGGTAAATTGCAAATATTTTATTTTGTTTGGAAACGAAAACCTCAAAAATTTGTGCCATCCTAGTCATGATTAGACTTTCTTTTTAAAATCTGAAACTTTCTTGTTACCAATGCAAAGGTGGGGCTTTGGTTGTCCCCATGCATGCAATGGGTCAAGCTTTCATTCCCTCTTATTCCTAATTTCTCTTTCCACTCTAAAAGAGGGAGTACCTCAGTCCCAACCTCTAATTAAGTAGCTTACTAAATCTGAGTGATGGCTCTTGGCTTAATAATGACAAGATATTATGCCTAGCTACTCAAGGGGCAAACCTTGGAGTGATATCTCCTCAGCCACATACTTGTAAGTTATTTTCTGTAAATTGTAAAGTTGGAATTCCTCGTCCCCTAGCTAGTGTATATGTGATGAGGCACAAAAGGGAACTTTCATGTACCAACGAATCTCAGGGGGGTCACTAAGGAATATGTAAGATAGAACTGCGATCAACGGAAGGGGTTTTATATTTTTATGGAGTTATAGTTATATACATACATAAGGGGTTTTTCAATTCAAAAATTGAAAATTTTCATACATAAGGGATATAAAAATCCATAGGTAGGGATTTTTTGTAATACCCTTGATCGCATGTGCATGTGCTATATGAGGTTTTTACATAGTGCCCCCCCCCCCGGGCAAGGAATACCATGCATTTGCTTAACCTTATCGGACTTCCATAAAAACCTTCTTAATATCCTTTTCTTTATAAGTGACTTATTGAAAGAGCAAATGCTTCGAATGTAAGAATGCAAATTGAAAGCACTCTCATCACTAGAGCTTTGTCATTCCAATCCCTTCTTGTTAAGCTTAAAGAGAAACCATGCAAACCTATGCTTAATTGAAATGTCTAAGAAGAGACTTTCAAAATTGATGTAAACAGGGTGAATGATATTGAATCATTCAGAAGGCCTCCTTAAGATAAAAAAAGCAAACAAAAAAGAATCCATTGGAGATGGTGTGGAGGAAGGCTAGAGAGGGAGAGAGGGGAGCGAGGAAAGGTGGAGATGGTGTGTAGGAAGACTTCAGGAGATAAAGAAGGAGAGAGAGAGAGAGAGAGAGAGAGAGAGAGAGAGAGAGAGTCAACCATTTTAAAGTCCTCATTCAAGTCCATCTTGGAGCTAAGGAAGAGAAGCCAAGTATCAACATACTGTCCAATAAGAAAAATGCACTTCCAAAAATTCTAAAAACGCTTAATTTCTGCTTTGCCCAATTTGAAAAGCTGCTAAGGCTATCCAGAGGCCAGGCCAAAAACTTGCAGAGTATGGGAACTTGTTTGTCATGCCCCACCGACCATCTAAAGTGCCCGCTCCATTTCCCTATGCTTCGAAGAGTGTACATAATTCACGCATGCATGTACCACCCGCCGTCAACCCAAAATGCACTTTGCAAATTCCATGCACACCGGAATCAAACACAAGCCGCCAATACCAAACTCAGCGGAACGTGCTCGACGCACCTGCGACGTGCACCACTCTCTTGAGAACTGCGACCTCATCACTCCGACCCAGCACGAGTTTTGGCGATGATGATCTTCTTCACCTCTGAACATGGTTGTGTCAGCCGTCACCTACCTGCACTGTTCACTCCGGGAACTTCCACTCGCGCAAATTTCTCCGCACCCTTCGCTATCTCGACAGAGGACCCACAAACAAATCTTTGGGTGCAAGCTGCATCGAGAATGTGCACATACTTATACGATGCAGTGGCTATGAAATGGAATCTCTGCGTGCAATGCAACAGATTCGGGCGCACTGGAAAATCCCACAAATCCTGTCGCCAACGCATCACCGAAATAACTTGCCGATCGTTATGGGCATTGCTCAGTTATGTACCCTCGCTGGTTTCCTTATGGTTGAAAGGCTACGCTAGGAATGGAGCACTGGTCTTGCAGCCGCCTTTGCTTTGCTATCATGCTGACTGTCTGTGGTCTAAGAGCGTTTGTTGTACCGCAAGATCGCAATGCTGGTGAGTACTATGAGGAACTTAGACAAATGGTGGATTGAAAAGCAATGTCTCCGTAAGTTGCCCATTCGAAGGACGTTTCACTTTAAACAAGTGTGCCTTTGCATGTAGCTAGATTATCTCTTCCCTACTATGTGGGCATACGAAAAAGATTTACAAGCACGACAAAAAATATATGGATTTTCCTTTAGACCTTCCCGACGTGACAGTGAGGTGGAGTTTTGTGGCGGACCTTGAAGATTAACAGGACGAAAAGAATGGACCCTTTAGCTTGCCAAACGTATAGAATGAGAGCAAGAAGGGTGTTCGCCACATAGTGTCTTGCCATAAAATGTAAGCATGACCCAAAAAATCAAACGCCTTGTAATAAGAGAATGTATGGCAGCTACGGCTTCCCTTGAGATCATTATCTCTGGTAACGACGGCCACCTCTAGAGAGACCCCTAGGTTGCCAACAAGAGAAACAAGATCGGCAAGGTTAACTGAAGCAGGAATACGAACAGAAAATGCTCACTAGCGCAAAAAATTGGAACTTATTTTGTAATTTCTGTGCTGTGAAGTCAGCTGTGAAGTCATTCACCAGGTTGCACCCTCAAGCCATGGGATCTGGCTATGAATGCAATTATCTACTTTATTACTATTAGATGCATATTGGCACAATTTCAATAATGGCTCAGGCATTTTTCTGAGAAAGTGTGTCTTGATAGCCAGCCATATCACACGGTGATTCTTCTAACTTTAGTTTGTAAGTTGGATTAGATGTGTGACTATATTGCAGAGCGTGTTTACGCGATTAAGCATCATTGATTTGAGCTGAGAAGCAGATCAGTAGAACATCAAGAATGACGATTAGCTCACCAGTAGGGATGACTGGCTAAATGACAGAATTGCTGAAGAGGATTTATGCCCGGTTCTTTCACTGAGTCATTGTCTCATTTGAATCTGTTTCCTGTCATCTCCCACTGCTTTCCCCATTCTTTTCCTTTCTGGCCGGTTTCTTTGCTTATTTTCACCCTTCTAGAATGTTTTGTGGTACCTCCTGGGACAAAATATATATTACGTTCATAATTGATAAATTGTACGGGGCACTCCATCTCTTGTTCTTATCTTAAACATGGTGCTGCTGTCTCATGAAGAATGCCTGCCTTTGGTTTTTATCTCTGTGTCCACCTTTTATCATACATGAGGTAAAAGCAGGTCTTATTGACAGCATTGATGCCTTATTCTTATAGTGTGCTGGTGTAGGAGGATTTTAGAGATAAGATCGAGTGACTACCACTGTCTGTAAGAAGTAGGTGGTTGCACTAGGCGGCTAGAGCTTTACAGAGTCACCAGGGTTGCAATTTTAATTTTCTATAATATTGGCTGGAAACAGTAAAAGTATTTAGAGAGAGAGAGAGAGAGAGAGAGAGAGAGAGAGAGAGAGAGAGAGAGTTCAGGATTAATCCTTGTTTCAGACTCCCTTGGGGATTGCTGGCTATTCATCTGTGAAGTGACAAGTTATTCACCTTCTCTCTCTCTCTCTCTCTCTCACACACACACACACACACACTTTTTTTTATATTGAAATCTTATATTTCTGTGTGGTAAACCTCAGAAGAGGTAAAAACCCACCATGAAGTACAAAAGTAAAAGATTACAAGTAGTTTGCTGGGTAAAGCCAGGAGGCTAACTGAAAACTAGAAAAGTGAAAATGTTTACAAGTCACTAGGGGGGGTATCTAGCAGGATATCCTCCATAGTGAGATTGTTTGCATGCAAAAACTGTTGTAAAGAAACCACATCACCATCAATAAAATGAAGGTTTTTCTTACCCTTGTGATTCTCCTCGAGATAAGCAGGCACCCGAAATTTTTGAATAGCTGGGTCAAAAACCTGTTGCAACATAGGATGCATATCCTGAAGTGTAAAAGTGCTTTGTGGTTGAGGAGAAACAGCTTGAGCTTCTTGCACTCTCAAATCCACAGTCTGTTCCACTGTATCATCATTAACGGAAGAAGAAATATCCACCTACGTATCTTGTTGTGTCAAATCCACATGTAGATCCCCATTACCATCAGTAACTATATCCGAAGGAGAGATGTCCACTTGTAGCTCAACAGACTGTGATTCAATTGCTGGAAGTGCCATACGAGATGCCACATCAATAGAATGAGACTGGTGAACTGAAGAGGGCTCTCGAGAGTCAGAAACATCAGCACTAGAAAATGTAAAGGTGGTCGAGGAAGAAGCATCATCAAGAGGAGCCTTTGGGGATGACAAAGAAGTCAAAGGAGACACTATGACTGAAGCATTTACCTTAGGCCCCACTTATCTCCATTCTTTTTTCTGCTTGGGCTGCACTATCTTATCAGATTGGAAATGAGGGGGAACCCGAGGGAGAGGCATAATGCCCTTGACATTAGGATCTTTAGTAGGGGATGAAGGGCAGCAACAAGCAAAATGTCCAATTTTCTTACACTTGTAACAGGCATTTGGGAAAGAAGCAAACTGTAAAAGCATGCGAAAAGGACGCGCCAGACCATAATCGACATCCAAACATGAAGGTATGGGTTGATCCATATCCCATGGGATGCAGACTCGAATATCCCTGCTACAAACAAAAAAATCTCACTTGGGAAGATGTAACACTTTCCCCAACAAAGGTGCAATAACCGAAAGATGTGAAAGGAGAGGTACCAGCAAGGCCTTGAGAGTGACCCATGCACCTTGGTCTTCTCAACCTATAGCTGGAACAGGGTGCAAAGTCGAGTCCTCTCTGGCTGGTCTCCTCTCTAGGCTCTTGTCTCAATATTTAGTTCGTGTGCTCAGGTCCAGAGTAGAGCAATAGCTTGTCGAGCTTGTATTGGCATGTGAGTATGTATGTGTGGCTGACTGCAGCCTCAGTCCTAAGCGTATGTAGTCCAGTACTCTGGATGTATGTAAGTGCAGTAAAACTCAAGCTTGGACTGCGGCCAATAACTGTACGTGGGCCTGTGCTTGTTTCATCTCTTTGGGTGGAAGGTCAAGGAGCCTTTCGACTCCCCATCGCCAGAACCACGCCCTCACATCCAGTACCCATCGAGTACCCATCCAGATGTTGGAATCTTGGGTAGTGTGTTGTGGCCTAGGCCTGCTTCCCATACCAAACTTGGCAATCTGTGTTTTGGTGTGTCTTTAACTTTGGTCACGTATCTGTACACCCTCTCTAGAGCTGTGGTCGAATTCCAGTCTCTAGGGGCATGACCGACACAGAAAAAGAACTCACGCATGCGATCAAAAGGAGTACCGCTCCTTCAACAGAAGCACAGTTCTTGAGAATACAAAATTATCATCATCCTCTATGGTGGATGACACTTGAACAGTCAAGGTGTATGCCATAGTTTCATTGCAGTCTTGAGTTGGAACGCATGCTTTGCTTTCCTGTTTGACATGGGATGCCATGAGGCCAACTTGACCACAAGACGAATAGACAATTTTGTTCTTCAGAGCCATTTTGATTTCACCAATAGGTAGGCCTGATGGAAATCCACTGGTTGTGTAGATGATTTTTCCATGCCCATTATTCTGTGTTATCCACCTACTGAGATTCCATGAAGCACCCCGGCCATAATTGCTGTATTTGTGAACTTGCCTTTCTGTCTGCTAACAAAAATGCAACAAAAATCGCTATTTTGGTATTGAAACTGAAACTTGATGATGAAATACTATCCCAAGGTACCAAACTGATAAACCAGAACTCCCAGGTGTTGAGATAATTTGAAACAAACAATCAAAACTGATGAGATTGTCTCATTTCATATGTTAGCATTATGTACATATAAGTTAGGCTATACCTCACATGCCCTGTATGGAACAACAGATTCAACACTGAAAGAAGAAAAAAGTATGGAACAACAGATTGAACACTGAAAGATGATTTTTGTCCATTAAGCAAAATGGCCTTACATAGAGCTCTCCCAAATGCAGCAATACTATGTATGCGAACAAAATTTTACTGATCCAGTAATTGCAAGACATATTTGAATGGAATTGTGTGGAGCAGGAGGTCCCAGCGATATTTTGGAAGGGCATGCATCTGGTAGAATGAAAGTTTACATATACGATCTGCCAGACAAGTACAACAGAAGAGTTGTACATAAAGATCATCGATGCCTGTCACACATGTTTGCTACAGAGATACACATCCATTCGTTTTTGCTGTTAAGTGATGTACGCACACTTGACCCCAATGAGGCAGACTGGTTCTTTACTCCGGTCTATACAAATTGCGACTTGACAGAGAATGGCCTTCCCTTGATAAATAAGGCTCCCCAAATGATGCGGAGTGCTATTCGATACATCTCAACTCGCTGGTCATATTGGAATCGTACAGATGGTGCTGATCATTTTTTCGTAGTACCACATGACTTTGGGGCTTGTTTCCATTATCAGGTGTGTACTTTTAGATGTGACGTCATTCAATTAGATAAATAATAATATTAAAAAAGCAGTACTGGTCCCAATTATTGGAATTAGATGGAAAGAAAGGTCTGAAAACAATATTTGCACCTTTAGTGCAGGAGAAGAAGGCTATTGACAGGGGGATCCTGCCCTTGTTGCAGCGTGCAACACTCCTTCAGACATTTGGGCAAAAACAACATGCATGTTTGAAAGATGGATCGATCATAATTCCTCCATATACACCTCCGGCACGAATTTCAGTGCATCAGCTTTTACCAAATACACCACGTTCCATTTTTGCTTACTTCAGAGGCGTCTTTTATGATGTTAGAAATGACCCCAAAGGAGGGTACTATGCTAGGTATGACATGTTGTCTTGGTTATCTTGTAGTCACTGGTTTTCGCTCCCAGTTGCTGAGAGTTGAAGCAATTGCAGTTGCAATCATTTTACGTGGTTTGGGGTGGATCTCATAGGATTGCATGCTCTTTTGTTTTGTGTGCTGGTACCTTTTCAGGGGTGCGCGTGCGTCAATATGGAAAAACTTCAAGAACAACCCTCTCTTTGATATATCAGCAGAGCATCCAGCAACTTACTATGAGGATATGCAGCGCTCCCTATTCTGTCTGTGTCCACTTGGATGGGCCCCATGGAGTCCTCGCATTGTGGAATCTGTACTCCTTGGATGTATCCCCGTCATCATTGCAGATGGCATAGTACTGCCTTTTGCAGAGGTTATTCCCTGGAATGAGCTGGGGGTATTCGTTGCTGAAAGAGATGTGCCTAAGCTTGATACAATCCTAACCTCCATTCCTGCAATCGTCATTCTGAAGAAGCAAAGGTTGCTCGCAGAAACCACCATCAAAAGGGCCATGATCTTTCCAAGGCCTTCACAGGCAGGAGATGCATTTCATCAAATATTGGCTGCTCTTGCTCGTAAACTACCTCATGACAGTACCTAGATCCCGGACAACAAATTGTAAACTGGACTGCAGGACCAATCAAATATCTGAAGAGTTGGTAGATGGAAGAAATGTCAAATTTCCCCGTACTTCATTTTCCTTTTTTTTCATTTTACTAATGAATGTTAGCTTCCTATAGCGTGTCACAAAGCATTTAAACAATAAGCATCTTAGCTGGTTAATGTTTGCCAATGCAAACCCCACAATGGTCTCACATTGACGAGAATCCACTCTTAAGCCTCAAACTTTATCTCTAGAACTTAATGTATACATAACTCACATGCTCAATACACAATGTTGAGGAGGAGAGAAGGCACCAACCTCTTGAGATACAAAATGTCCAATTGCGTGTTGGCTATACAAAATGTACACTCTTCTTTTATCTTAAAATCATGAACATGATAAAATATATACTTAACCCTAATATGGGTTTACCTTGAGTCAATGAAGAGTATTCACCAGTGACTTGGGATCCCCTATAAAGTTCTCTATACTCTTGTTCATCTATCCATGTATATAACATATACACATGTCTCACTATATATACATGGATGATGACCATCTCAATGACCCGTATTTTAACACTCCCCCATCATTGGATGGTATCGATATCACTAGAGATAGACATGTCTTCAACTTTTCAAACTTCTAGACTTTTGTAAATAAACTTGCAGCTTGGTCCTTCGAGAAATAGTGGACTGGATGAACAACTCATTCTTACACTTGATTGTTGTATGAAATGGTAGTGGATGTCAATGTGCTTTGATCTCTCATTATCCTTTGAATTATTTGCCAAGGCAATGATACTTGGTTGTCACAAAAGATCATGGATATTGGATTGCACTAACATCCTTCAAAAAGCCCTAGAAGCCAAATTGTTTTACATGCACATTGTGCAAGAGAATATACTAAGCCTCTGATGTAGATAATGCTATGGCTGCTTGGTTCTTGTTGATAGACCAAAACACATAATGAGCATTAAGCATTGTAGAGTTACCACGTGTCCAATCAGGGTGCACCAAGTATGAGGGGTCCCACACTCTCGCCCCGTAGCCATGCGTGCGTGCCAGTGAGATATAAGAGAGGGTCTTCCATCCTACTTATATCCAAGGACCATAAGAGTGCCCCTTTTCTTTATGGGACAACTTATAAGAGTGAGATATAAGAGAGGGTCTTCCATCCTACTTATATCCAAGGACCAAAAGAGTGCCCCTTTGCTTTATGGGACAACTTGCCACCAAATAACATGTGTCAGCTAGTGCCTTAGGAACATTTCTCATCCATTCCTATCCAAGACACAAGGGGTACACCAAGGAGGTTATTCAATATCCAACACCCCACGTGGGCTAAGCACTTGAGAGTCATTGTTTGCTTGGGTGTAGCCATTTTTGTGAGGTTTAGGGACTTTTATGTATAGAGGTATCTTGCATGACCTATAACTTATGCATTGCTCAACAGAATTCGGCAAACTTTGTCTTCAACTTGTAGTACACATTCCAAACTTGAACATGAGAGAAAAAAATTATGGAATAAGGATTTGCACCTGTTTGGGATATCCAATTCAGCTGACGTGTATCGTCAGAGGGGGGAAAATCGACGGGTTGAAATTTCGCTACCCCCACGAATTTTGAATTTTCACACCTTCTTTCCATCAAATCTTGGAAGATTAAGTACATGCAACCTGTCCCCGCCCTGCAAACGCCCTACAACCCATAGGCACGCGAGACTTTGGTTGCCATTGTCTTCTTTCGGGTGGTAAGTTGTCTTCTATTCTTTGCTTGTCTCACCAGCTAGCTTCTCTTGGTCTATTTTGGACTAATCGTTGCCATGGCGTTAATGGTAACATGCAGCTTGCCATGACTTGCAAGAGAAGTAGGCAGAGGCTGCGAGACAGGAAAGTCGAAAAGCAAGGTCAAGGCACAAGGAACAGAGTGCGGGTTGAGAAAAGTGCTGGCACGGCATCGAATCAGCAATGGAAGACACTTTTGCAACATCTGCGAAGGGAGAAACAATGAGAAGAAAGAAGACTCCTTGCAGAGAAGTAGCAAGAAGTGGTTGTAGCTACACGCATTCGATCATTTCCATCGAACCGAAGAACACGAGCTGTGGTGTCACGATTGGTAGGAGCATTTGAGGTAGCAACATCAGGCCATTCAAGTGATTACCAGTCTCGAGTCTTCACAAGCTCTAGCTTGCGCCCTAAAGTTCGTAGAGTAACAACCCTACCAACACCTCGGGAGATGCACGCCCAAGAGGTGATGCTAGAAATGGCCTATAGAAAGTGAAAGGGGTGCAAAGCTTAGATCAACTAGTTGCAAACTTGGGCGACATTAGCTATGTTGGTGTCCCTTGAAACAAAGGAGAAACGGCTTGGGCACACAATGTCGAAGATGTTGTCAATCAGAAGGACCAATGTGGCTTCAGTGGTTGAACGTAGAGCCGAAGCAATGCACGATCATCCCGACCCAAGAAGTTTGTGGGCTTCAATAGAATGCAAGAATAGGAGAGGCAGCCTAAGTGCAGAATTCATTGCTACAGTGACGATGTTTTGGCATGAAAATACGAGAGTTTCTCAAAATAGAAAGGACATCTGCAAGAAGCGGACGGGATGCAAGGTGTTTGAGGAGCACATCATACACATGCTAGACACAACGCAAGTCAATGGTGCCTAAACCAGCCCAATGGTTGTTTGTGATTGAGCTTTGGGATAGTTTACTTGTTTCATTTCTTAAACCAAGCTTGGACTAAATTTGATTGTCCTAAACTAGCCCGGTGGTTGGAACATCATGCAACTGTAGGCTAGTTTAGCTCAATCGCTAGTTATGTGATTGTCCTGAACCAGCGTGGTTGAACAGACATTAGTTGTTGTCCAGCCCGCTGGCATGGTTGAGCAAAAATTAACACCAATATATTTCGTAATATATTGTTATTTTACTAAACCAGCCCGGTGGTTGGAACATCATGCAACCGTGGCTGCTTCAACTCAATCACTAGTTATGTGATTGTCTTGAACTAGCGTGGTTGAGGAGACATTAGTTATTGACTAGCCCAGTGGTTGAAATTATTGTGTTTCTTACTACTTAAATTTGTTAAATTTAATTTCCTGCTATTCGGGTCATATACCACTGTTAAATTGTGGAATTTAGAAATGAAAAGCAATATATTGTTATTTTATAATGGGGAAATTTAGAAATGAAAAGCAATATACTTGTTATTATCTAATATGTGAAGTTGAGACCGTTAGGCTAAACCATCCTGGTGGTTGAAATTGTGATAGTGTCCTAAACCATCTTGGTGGTTGAATTTGTGACTGTCCTACACGTGTCCTAAACCAACCCAGTGATTGACTGTCCTAAACGTGTCCTAAACTAGCCCGGTGATTGAAATTGTGACTGTCCTAAACCAGCACGGTGGTTGAAAATTGTTTTGCTTCATTATATAGTTTAATTAGACTATGTTTTGTATTCTTTTAGTAGTAAAAAAAAGGGGGCTCATTGTTCTGTTGTTATTGCATGTTGGGTCAGCAGATGGAGTTGTATCTCAAGTTTATGGATCAGAATCTGGACATTTCAATTGAGCAGAGGAGCTTTGAGCATTGTAAGCCGTGGTACGTCAGGAAACTCAAAGACAGGAATGTTTGTTGTTGCAAAACACACATAGACTTTGACCTGGCCCGGCAAGCTATGAATGACTTGAGATCTAGTTGTGTTGGAGCATTGCTCCATGGGGATCAATGCCCATGCCTTCACAATGAATGCGCAGTCTATAGGCCACGTGGATCCTCATCATGTGTTGCAAGGGAGGGAAGGTTTTATAGCTTGAGGTCTTTGTGGGAGCCAGTGGTTTGTCCAAAGGGAGACCGTCAGTGGCATAGGATTGAATGCATTCACGGCACATGCAAGCATTACAGTTTGAAGCTAAAGAAGAAGACATTCAATGTCTGTTAAAATGAAATGAGGGAAGACAACCACATTGCTCTAAAATGGAGGAGATTTGAAAATGTCAACGTTGAAGGATCCGATAAAAAGAGAAGGCTACTCTCATATAAGAGCACCTAGCCAAGAGAGCTTGTAGGTCACGTGGTTCAATTTAATATGTGGTTCACAATTTCACAGCTAGCTAGCAGGATAATCAGTTCAGGATGTGCCTTGCCAATTTTTCTCGTGACACTATTGTATCTGTCATAGATTTTGCAAAAAATTATTCTTCTCAAGAACAAGATGAGATACAAAGTGCTCACTAGTGCAACAAGAAGATAACAATTCTTGTGCATATCATGTACAGTCATTTGCTTGATTCTTCCACGCCTGATGCCAATCTACTTGCTGACTCAGAAGAGTCCAGGTCAGCGCAACACCTTACCATTTCTACATTTCAGATGATAGGGAACATGACACCCTATTTGTGCAGCGTGCTTTTCTACTGCATTGGGAATGGCTGAAAATGGAAAATCCCCATGCAAAAAATATAAAACAACATTGGGTGTGGCCAGATGGTGCTGCTTCTCAATTTAAATCAGCACGTGGATTCTACTTCATCTCAAGGTTCAAATCCCTGACCGGTCTAGACATGATGTGGAATTTCTTTGGGTCTAGCCATGGCAAGGGTGAACATGATGAATGCGGTGCTGTTATTAAGCAAGCTCTGTTTAAACACCAATTAGAATGCCCTCAAGAAAAACTCAATGATGCCCATGATGCTGTAATATGGCTTACAATCAACCTCTCCACAGGTGCGCATTCAACATACAATAAACAAAGCCTTAAGAATACTATAGTACATAGAGTGTTCCATGAAGGAAAGTGGATGAAGTGCAAAGGAGAAGCCAGCTCGATTGCGAGAAAATTAAAGGAGTTCATGGTCTGCATAGCATATGGGGCTTTTCAAACCACCAACTGATAAAACGAGAAAACTTTCTTGTTTCTGGAGTGTGTGCATCTTAGGGGATCATGACTATTGTGAGAACATTGCAACTATGAAGACATGGGAGCGAGTTTTCCCTCTATGTTGAGATGGAGTGACAAACAATGGAGAGACAAACGACTCGCCATAGTTTGGGGAGAGTTTCGATGACCTCACTGATTGTCTGGACTTTGGAAGAGGGGGATAGCTTTGTAGTTGTCGTAGATGCTGGGGAGAATGAGGAAGATGACCCATACTTTCTGTTGCAGTTCACAAAACCAAGGTACAAGGTTGAGGAAACATTTAAGGATAATTGGTGAACAACCTATGAGAAGTGGGATGTAGTAGTCGGAGATTTTTGGTACAAAAAGACATCCAAGAGAGGCTGCAATTACGAATTGCTACATAAGAGTCCACAAACATGTGTGTACTCTCATCTACTAAGAGCTATTAAGTTCTAGATGCAACTTGTGCCACAACAAAAGAAGGGCAAGAGTGTCTTCAAATTGGATTTAGACATGCATCAACACATCTTGGGGTGTCTTGGAGTGGTGGACGAGGACGACTGAGATAGTACTAAGAAAATGTATGTAGTCTCATTGCAGGGAAACAATATGTCCACTTGTCCTACAAAATGGAATTTGTATTGAGACTTCTTCTTTTTAGTATATCCCAAACAACCACCGTGCTGGTTTTATTAAATTTTTTTTGTAAATCCCAAACGGTAAAACCCATGCTTGTTTTTAGTATACCCCAACAACCACCACGCTAGTTTCCCATAACAAATCCACACATCCCACAAATCCATTCATTTTATAATAATAGAAGCAAACCACCGTGCTGGTGGCTGTTAATATCCTAGTGCAAACCAACCACTGCACTAACGATAACTTATCCTGCACTAATCTTGCACTACTATCATGCTATCCCTACACTACTGTCATGCTATCCTAAAATTTGTTGCACAGTGCTAGTGCCCTTTAGACTCGTTATAGTTAACCGTCAAATTTCAACCACCGAGCTACTTAAAACATTTAAGTACTAACATGAAAGCAGGTCGATACAAAATCAAGTATTACGAGCACCATGAGAATATCCACAAGTTCAAGAAATGTCTGTAAGTTTTTTATTATTTCAAAACACAACGAAATTTTTCTTTTTCAAGGAAACTCCAGAATCCCAACTATTTTATCAACCTCTCTATCCTTTCACTTGGGGTCCTCTTCATCTTGCTCTTTGTGCTCTATACATCTTCACCTCTCTATCATATCTTGCCCTATACATCTTCACCTCTCTATCATGTCTTGCCAAAAGAAACCTACATCATGAGCTTGACAAGTACCTTAAAGGAGCAGGAAAAACAATAGCCAGGGAAATTAATATTCACCGTCTGTTCCGACTCCAAGTAATACACCCACCATCGAAGCATGTCCTCCTTGTAGCTATTTTCCTCCTTCTCTAGGTCTATTTCTGCGAGGATGCCATCCAACATCGTTTTTAAATAGAACAAAAGCATTCCAAAGTCTTTTGGGTATGCCAAAGATTTGCAGTAGGTGGATCGGTGTATAGAGTTTGGATCGGTGTACAGAGTTTTGGGGCTAGATTTTGTAATGGGCTCTTAGTTGTGTCTGCACTGCACTTAAATAGGGAGAGAGTTCATTGAGCCCAACCTTCTCATTCTTCAGTCTCATGTTAGTTGTCTAATCTAAATCTTTCATCTCACATTAGTTGTCTAATCAAAATCTTTCATCTCACATTAGTTCATTAATCAAAATCTTTCAGTCTCACATTAATGATCTGATCAAAATCTTTCATCTCACATTACTTATCAAATTGAAATCTTTCGTCTCATTATTATCACTGCACTGGCGTGGATCAAAGGACATTATCCAGTCACATAGCTGAGAAAACATTGCCCAAGTAAACTTTGGAGAAGTTTAATAATTCAATAGAATGTACACAGATTACATAGATTACAATCTCAAAGACTCCTTTACTTCAAATTATATCTCAAGGACTCCTTTACTTCAAATTATATCTCAAGGACTCCTTCTTGAGCTCCCGATTGCAAGCTCGGCCCTCCTTGCTCCTTTCTAGAATGGGGCTGGTTCCTTCCTGTAGGGGCCTGGCCCTTCCCTTCATGCCGCTTCCTCTTTCCTTGATTTGAGCTTTCTGGTTGCAAGCTCAGACCTTCTTGCTCCTTTCCTGAAGGGGTTTGGTTGCTCTCTTCAGGCTCCTTTTCCACGCAATTAGGCTCGGTCTTGGCCTTCTTCAATTTCAGCTCCTTGTCTTTAAGATCTTTTGCTCAAATGACAAATTGAGCTACATCATCTACTTTATCGTCATAGATAGCTGTAGCAGGTAGGCACATTTGATCTGTTGGACAATGGCAAATGGCATTCTCTACATAGCGATTTTGTATGCACAAACACTCCAAAGAAAAAAACGTGCAAAGGGTGGTAGCACGTAGGCCATTGGACATAGCAATAGTCATCTATGATGGGGGTATGGTAGACCATACATTTCGGACCCTGCTGCATACCAAGATAGGCATCCGATTTAACTATTACGGCTGTCAATACCACAATCTTGCTCTGTACATGATGAAGTTACTTCTTGATTTCTTCCTCCCTCATCCTAAGGCTGTGGATGTTCTCCTTCATCTCCTCCACTTTTTGCTCACTCTGTGCAACAGCTTCATTTGAACTCAGCATCTGTTGAAGCTGCGTAAATTGTTGAAAAACATCTTCATGGGCCATTTCCAAGACTTCCACTCTAGTTTGGAAATCTCTCAGGACAACGGACTACTTTTCATAACTGTTGAAAGCCATGGCCCCAGCTCGTGCAAACATCTATCCTGATCTTCTTGCAGGGTCTTGTAGCTTGCTCTTTGGACTTCCAACAGTGTTTAGTTATGGTTGCTACTTGTAATATTTTGGCCTTTAAGGCTCTCAACAATTGTCGAGTTTTTATAAATGTAAGATCCTCTATTCAATTTTTGCTCGGTATAAGTTGATAATTTTTATATAACCTATTATTGGACGTAGATGTACATTGTAATCTCTTTTGCTCAATCTTCACTCGATAAATTGTACTTTTGCCCTCATTTATATTTAGTGCAACAAGGACTAAAATACCAAGAAAGAAGGACTACAATTTCCTTGTTTATGACCAAAATAGCTTCAATGACCCCACCGTTGTGGTTGCAAAGAGATACATCTAGAAAAATACAATTAAACTTTCAGAAAATGCAATTGACGATATGGCCCTTGGGGGGTCCCCTCTAGGGGAAAGGGCCATATCGATGTGCATTATACAATATCCAGGATACCACTGGATAGAAATGGCATGTCGATATGGCCCTTGCCCCTAAAGGGGACCCCTCAAGGGACATATCGTCAATTGCATTTTGCTTGGTTGCACAACGTAATACATTTCCTTGGTACACAAATATATAGCTCCAAGAACTATCATGGTGGCTTTCATAGATCTCCTTCTATTTCCTAGCACGCTGGTCATCATAGACCTCTTGCTGTAATACGTAAAAATAGGTAATGGAGATATAACTCGAAGAACTAGCGCGGTGGTCTCTCCAAGACAGTTACCTTGAATTCTGGGCGATGACAGGTCATCTGGCCAAAGACTGCACTGAGGCGATGCACAGAATGATAGATTGCGTCTCATTATTATGCCAAAAACTAGTACAATGGTCTCTCCAAGCCCACTTATGATTTTCATGAGCTGCAGGCAAAGAAGCGGTAAAAGGTTGCACGATGATAGGTGGTCAGGCCAAAGACTTCACTGCGGTAGTGTTCAGAATGATAGATTGCATCTAATTATTACGCCAAGAACCAGCGCAGTGGTCTCTCCAAGAAAGCCTTTAATTTTAATGATATGCATGGGTGCGTGCCCAGTGACAGGTGGCAAGGCTGCAACAAAAGGCTGCGCGATGATAAGTGATCAAGCGGTGCAGGCTAGAGACTGCGCTGCGCGAAGTAGTGTAGAGATGCCATGTGTTGAGCTATGCGGTGTTCTGAACAAATAGATTGCATCTCATTATTACGCCAGTGCACCTTCATGACGTCAGGAAAATTTTTGGCGAGAGCGCAGGTCCACGTAAAATTTAAATATTCACCCACGAGCGCATCGCATCGCGGCCCCAAAATGGCCTTGAAAATAGTTTGACGATTGGCTACACCCAAGCAAACGTTGACCCTACCTTTTTGGAGTATAGAGAGTCAAGTCTTGAAGTTGTGACCTAAATCTTCTTGAAAGGAGTGACAAAATTGGGTGTTCTATCATTTTCGGCTCTTTCTCTACCTTTTTGGAGTGTAGAGAATCAACTCCAGAAGAAGGAACACATACTTTTCACGTAATGAAGTGATTTTGCCTTGAAAGTTTTTTCTGTATTAAGTAGATATGTTTTTGTATCACACTTTGTCTATATGTTTGTTACAAGAGACAGAGAAGAGGGAGAGATTGAGGTAGATGATATTTAAAACTACAAGACAAATTTTGACTTTTTTTTCTTCACTGGTATAGGAGGGATAGATAGATAGATAGATAGATAGATAGATAGATAGATAGAGAGATAGAGAGAGAGAGAGAGAAAGAGAGAAAGAGAGAAAGAGAGAGAGATTATTTTGAACTGCTATGTTTTTTTCTATTTGAGGGGATGAGTGAGGGAGAGAAGCAAAAAATAGTCATTTGTTTCTTCATTAGTATAGGAGGGATAGATAGAGGAAGGGGGGAGAGAGAGAGAGAGAGAGAGAGAGAGAGAGAGATTATATTTGAAACTGCTATGTTTTCTTATCTGTTTGAGGGGAGAGAGAGACAAAAAATGGTTGTTTTTTTCTTTGCTAGTATAGGAGGGGTAGATAGAGGAAGGGAAAAGAGACAAAGAGATAATATTTCAAACTGCTATGTTTTCTTTTGTTGAGGGGATGATTGAAGGAGAGAGACAAAGATTGTATTTCAAACTGCTAGGTTTTAGAAGTATTTGAGAAAGGAGGAAGAAAAAGAGATCCTAATCAAAGAGTTTTGGGAGGGAGAGAGACAATGATATGATATTGATAATGTTTTCTTTGTTTGTGGAGAAATATAGGAGGAAGAGAGCATATCATGGACTAAATAGTTCAAAATAATTTGAAGTTTGTTTGTGTGAGGGGTACTGTGGAAGACAGACTGAGAGAGAGAGAAGTATCCTATGTTTTTTGAAATAATATTCTATTTGTTTTTGTGAGAGGTTTAGTTAAAGGAGGGGGAGAGAGAGAGATTGAGAGAGATAGGGAGAGAGAGAGAGAGACTTGCAAAGAAAGAGAAAGATAGAGAAAGAGAGAAGAGAAGACATAAATTTTGAGGGTCTATGGAAGTAGAAAGAGGTAGAAAGAGCCACTTTTAATCATATGGTACAAGGGTAGAAACTATGGAAGTAGAAAATGATAGATATAGAAGTAGTTTAAAGTTTGTTTTATTGAAGAATGTTAAGGATGAGCATGGGGAATGGATTCCTCAACTCTACAAGAAATATTCTTGGATCACAATGCAACCCACTAATCATGGGTCCTACAAAGTGGGTTGGAAGGATGCAATGGACATCTCCAAACATTGGAAGGGAAGGATCTTAGATTTTGAAATTTCTCTTGGTAGTAACACAGTGACACATGTATATATTCAGCATGTCTTTACCCATGCAAACATATACTTGCATCTGAATGCAAGACTTCCATATCATAGGCCCAATTGTAAGTTTTTCAAAGTGTACTAGTACTTCATTTGCATTTTAGAGTATTTGCATTTATTTGGGGAATTTGACACAACTGCCTTATGCCTTGTATTTGTTTTACAAACTTATATCCATCTACTTACAAAGAGTGGGAGCCTGCAAGATGTGTAACTGGGGTATTGCATGTCCTCCATGTTGAGATCGGGAGTCTTCAGTATGATGGTCGCACACCATCAAAATTAAAAAAGGACGGAATCTTCTTCTATGACTCAATGTTCATTGTGCTAGATGAAGAAGGATAGTATGGTAGATTAGAATCTCTTTCCTTGCCCTCTTTTGATAGTCCAGAATGGTTGCTTCCAAGCATGGAGATAAGTGAATCATATAGAAATAGAATGTTTAATGATGTGAGAAATGATATGAAGCCAACTACTAGTGGAAGAAATGCTAGGTTGAGCTAGTTTCTTCCATTTCCAAGCTTTGTTGATTTCTTTGCAAGTTGTAGGCAATTAAGGAAAACAAAGATTGCTCACACTTGCAAGAGCTTAGAGTTGGACTGGCTATCTAAGCTATTTGACAATGGGATGGACAATAAGAACATGCCATGCTGAAGATTTAGTACAATGTCGATTGAACACTTCAGATGTGACATTTTGGTGAGCAAATCTTACAATTCTTATTTGTATAAAAAATGATTAGGATAGTATGTATTAACAGACTCCAAATTTTGCAGGTATTTCATTGGAAGGCAAAATCTCTGCATGACTTTCACATATAAAAGGTTTAGATGGAAGAATTTGCAATGGGAAGTAATGGATGATGATCTGCACAATGGAATTCACAGTCCTATTGTCGAGGTATCAATTTATCGGCAAGGACATCCTAATCTAATATTGGAATTGGAAGTGGAGTGGACCCTGCGATTTATCAGGGAAGAATTGCAGTTGGCAACAGTCAGCCCTCCGCAAGACTATTATTTTAGACTTGATAATCGCAAAGTTAGATATAGGGATGAGACAAGTATCCTCTGTAAGAATTGTTGCCCCCCCATACTCTAGAGATAGTAGAGACATGATGGCAGGTATCTCATAATATCCATTTTCTTGGATCCTTAGTGCTTCAACGATGCACTTCGCAATGAGGCATTGTTACATGTATGAACATAAATCATAAATAGTACAAAGTGTTGTTTCATTTATTGTTAAGATTTTATTTATTAAGTTTGCACCTCTAGATTGATGGCTCTCTATGGTCTATGAATGATAAAGCGATAAGTATTTGAAATTTATATATGTGTGGATATTTGTATATCTATATTGTGCACAAGAGAGAGTGTGTGAGAGAGAGAGATAGCAATTAGAGTGTGCAAGAGAGAGAGAGAGAGAGAGAGAGAGAGAGAGAGAGAGAGAGAGAGAGAGAGAGAGAGACAGAGAGAGAGAAGTTGAGAGTGCAATAAGCGACACAAATAATGGACTTGGCCATGAGACAAAATTACATGTATGAAGAGAGAGAGAGAGAGAGAGAGAGAGAGAGAGAAGAAGAAGAAGAAGAAGAAGAAGAAGAATGTATTACCGTCCTCTGGGGGCCGAGAAACCGACCCATGGGACCCATGAAAATCACAATACAAGTGTCTCCCTTCTTTTATGGAAGGGGTAGGAAAACAACTATTCTGAAATACATTGAGTAATACAACATTCCCGATATTGAAGAATCTTGGCAATAAAATTGCCCAGAGAGAGAGAGAGAGAGAGAGAGAGAGAGATCAGTCAGGTACAAAAAGGGAGGGAAAGAGACAGAGGGAGGGGGAGGGAAAGATGAAGATGGAGACTGGGATAGAAAGAGACAGAGGGAGGGTGGGATAGAGAGAGAGAGAGGTAGAGAATGGGAAGAGAGAGAGAGAGTTAAGATTGCATTTATTCATTTGCACCCCTAAATTGAGAAAGAGAAAAAAAAGAAAGTTAATTATGGTATTCGAGAGACTATGAGATTGAAAAATAACCCAAATACAACTGATCCAAAGGGTGGAGCCGCTAACAAAATACAAAAAGTGTATATGTAAAATCAATGTCCATGACATAGATACTTAAGGGCAACAAGGCAACAAGATAATCATAGAGAGAGAGAGAGAGAGAGAGAGAGAGAGAGAGAGAGAGAGAGAGAGAGAGAGAGAGAGAGAGAGAGCAAATAGGGACATAAAGGGAGGGAAAGAGATAGAGAGAGAGAGAGAGAGAAAGAAAAACATCTTCATGGGCCATTTCCAAGACTTCCACTCTAGTTTGGAATCTCTTAGAATGACGGACTGCTTTTCATAACTGTCGAAAGCCATGGCAAGCTCGTGCAAACATCTATCTTGATCTTATTGCAGGGTCTTGTAGCTTGCTCTTTGGACTTCCAATAGTGTTTCGAAAAAACAACCCTCACCATGGCTGTTGCAAATTGCTCCACTGCGGTAGCTAGAACTGGCTCCACTGTGGTGGCTAGAACTTGCTCCAATGTGGCTACCCTCTGCATCCTTCCTGGCCTGGGGAGCTACATCATTGTCTTCTCCACTCCTGCTGCTCTCTACCCCATCCTTCATGGCCTTGAAGCTCTCTCGTAGTTCTTGCATCACCTTTTTGATTTCTGCATTCTCCCTTTTCAGCTCCTCCATCATCTGGTCTTTTTCAATGTTCAATGCATTTTGCATGTTGCAAAGCCATTTCTATAGACCCTCCTTTTTGGCTCTTCGATCTCCAAGATCCTTTCACATATTTTCTAGCTCCTTGTCTGCCATGTCCTCATCATTTCTTCTCACTTCTTCGAGCCTATCTTGGAGCTCCTTCATGCGCTTCTCTGCTTCTTCTCTTCTATGCCCCCGTCCATGTCGACCAATTTTGTAGCGGTCTTAGCTTTCTCTTGTGCATGCAAGGCCCTCGCTTATGCCTCCTCTACCTTGGCTTCTGCACCTTCCCTGAGACTTTTCTCAAGTTGTGATGCCTTTGCTGCATTAGTGGCTTTCTCTTGTGGAAAAGTCACCTTTTGAGACATCTGCTTATCGTATTGCTCAAAAATCCCTTTGAGGGTAGATGCCATCAAGTGCATTGCAACTCCAATGGATTGAGATGAAAATTGGGATTTGCCATCCACGCAATTCTTTAGGTTAGTTAACATGCTTTTGGAGATCGCCCTTGAGAAAGATACATCACGTCCTTTCAGTTGCTCTACTACTGCTTGAACTTGTGAGAACTTGTAGGTTCCTCTCGTATCAGGAAAGAAGTGAATGGTCTTCTTCAGAACATCTTGGAGGTCTGTTGCCAAGCTCGAAATCTTGACTCCACCATCTTTACTAATTTGAGCGTTGGGGTATATGTCTAGAATATCCTATCTCTTCCACTGCTTCTTGAAAAAGTGTGCTTGCAAATTGCCTCCAGGTATTTCTAGAGCATTTTCAATCACGCTTTCATTGATGGTAATCTTCTAACCTTGACAGACTAGTTGACCCTCCTTCACGTTCACCCTTGTATTGATGTGGTGAAGTTTTGGAGAGCATCCAAATTGTGCTTTTGAAGAGCGAGAGAGAGCTCCCATATGTCACGATTTCAAGATCAGGGGAGGAGGGCCTCTCATACTGTGCTACAGAGGGGGATGAAAGATTGTGTGAGGAGCTCTCAAACTCTGAAGGGTCCATTACGAGAGGGGATAGCAAATGTAGGAGGAGTGCAAGGAAGATAGAAGTGGTCAAGAGGGATAGAAGATGAAATAGTGAAGGAAATGGAATAGTGGAGGCTTGAGTTTGCAGTCTGATTGCAAAGTCTGATTGCAAGGGAGAAAGAAATGGTCGAGAGGGATATAAGATGAAGCAATGAAGGAAATGGAATAGTGGAGGCTTGAGATTGCAAAGGAGAATGAAACGGTCAAGAGGGATAGAAGACAAAATGGTTAAGGGAATGGAATAGAGGTTTTTAGCCCTACCAGTCACCAGACTTGCATGCTCAAAGAGTACTAGAGTGCATGGTAATGAGGGATTAGAGGTGATTAGGCTTCATGATTTACTTTTGTGGGAATTATTGCTCAATGGTGGTGGCTATCATCAACAATGTTTGTCGTGGTTATGATTCCACCATGCCACTGTTCAACCACCACCGTTCCACCACTCACCCACCACTGGGCTTAAGCATGCATGATCACTATGAGTGCAGTAAAAATTACCAGTCACCGGGCTCACATGCTTAGTAGAGTACTAGAGTGAATGGTAATTATTGATTATAGCCACGTCTGTTGTGGCTATGATTCCACTAGGTTGGCAATTAAAATTACTAGCCACCGCTCACCCACCACCAGGCTTAAGCATGCATGATCACTATGAGTACAGTAAAAATTACCAATCATCGGGCTTGCATGCTCAGTAGAGAACTAGAGTGCATGGTAATGAGTGATTAGAGCTTCATGATTTACCTTTGTGGGAATTACTGCCCAGTGGTGGTGGCTCTCATTAGCCAAGCTATCATAGATAAGATTCCACTAGGCTAGCATTAATTACCAGCCACCGGAGTGGCACCACATGGCATCTTCTTCATGAATACCAACTCGCCGTCTGAGGTGGCACCTAAGATTCCACCACAATGTCCTGCAATTAATATGGATGGAACTCCAGGCTCCATCCACCACGGTGGCTCCAACTTTATAATAGATATAAGATCCATGGCATTTGGCATTTTACTGCGTTGCTCTGATCCGCCCATGCTCTGCTACTTTGCTCCACAAGCTCTACTACTTTGCTCCACACCCCTCCTTTAGCTCTTTTCCACCCCTGCTCTACTTTGCTCCACGATCCCTCCTCCAACTCTCATCACTTATCTGCTCCCCTACTCATCTACTACTCGCCCACTCATCTTCAACATGCCCACTACCACCCCCCTTGATGCTCTGTGATCCCAATGTTATCTTCCTTCTCATATAAGGTGATTGTGCTACACTCACTTGGAGTAAAATGCTAGCACTAGTGGAGACCCTCCGTTCCCACAGTCGATTCCCTTGCATGTCACCACCTTAGATGACATGCTCACACAGAGGGCCTCTTTATGCCTATGCTATATGGGTTCCCCCTAGATGAAGGCCTCAGTATTTTTAGAGCAGAGTACTCTTGACTTGTTGGGGGGGCCGTAATCTGAGTCACGACAATGTGCATGGTTTTTCGCCTCATCGTATCCTCCTTTGGCTCCCTAAAAAGTTTTAATGAAACAAGCTAGACTAGTGGAAAAGTGAGTTGTACATATTCCCTCTTGCTCAAACGAGGCTCTCAATAATGGCTGGATGTAATCTTTTGGTCTCTAAGGCTCTCAACAATATTTTGGCTCATTGGATGTAATGTTTTGGTCTTATGGCTCTCAGTAATTGCTGAGTTGTTATTACATTTATGTGACCTCTTTTTGTTCAATTTCAGGCTCTCAGTATGCACTATTGTTAACTTTTATATTTGAATGGTTGTGGCTGCTAGCTGTAATCTTTTGGCCTTTAAGGCTCTCAACAATTGCTAAGCTTTTATAAATGTAAGATCCTCTATTCAATTTTTGCTCAGTATAAGTTGATAATTTTTATATAACCTATTATTGGACGTAGATGTACATTGTAATCTCTTATGCTCAAATTTCACTTGATAAATCATACTTTTGCCCTCATTTATATTTACTACAACAAGGACTAAAATACCAAGAAAGAAGCACTACAATTTCCTTGATTTATGAGACCAAAATAGCGCTAAAATAACTCCAACGATCCCACCGTTGTGGTTGTATGGAGATACATCTACAAAAATATAATTAAACTTTTAGAAAATGCAATTAATGATATGGCCCTTGAGGGGTCCCCTCTAGGGTCAAGGGCCATATTGACGTGCATTATACAATATCCATGATGCCACTGGACAGAAATGGCATGTCGATATGACCGTTTCCCCCAAAGGGTACCCCTCATGGGCGATATCGTCAATTGCATTTTGCTTGGTTGCACAACGGAATACATTTTCCTTGGTACACAAATATATAACTCCAAGAACTAGCACGGTGGCTTTCATAGATCTCCTTCTGTTTGCCAATGCACTGGTTGTCATAAACCTCCTTCTGTAATACGTAAAAATAGGTAACGGAGCTATAACTCCAAGAGCCAACGTGGTGGTCTCTCCAAGACAACCTTGAATTCTGGGAGATGACAGGTCGTCAAGCTAGAGATTGCGCTGAGGCGATGTGCATGATAATAGATTGTGTCTCATTATTATGCCAAAAACTAGTGTGGTAGTCTCTCCAAGCCAACCTATGATTTGCATGGGCTACGGGCAAAGATGTGGCAAAAGGATGCACGATGACAGGTGGTCAAGCCAGAGACGGCATTGCGGCGGTGTTTAGAATGATAGGTTGCATCTAATTATTACACCAAGAACCTGTGCGGTGGTCTCTCTAAGCCAACCTTCAATTTTAATGATCTGCATGGGTGCAGTGCCCAGTGTGATAGGTGGCTAATCTGTGGAAAAAGGCTGCACGATGATAAGTGACTAGGCAACGTAGGTCAGAGATTGCATTGCAGGAAGCAATGTAGAGATGTCGTGTGTGTTAGTTATGCAGTGTTCAAAATAAATAGATTGCATCTCATTATTACACCAATGCACCTTCATGACATCGGGAAAATTTCTAGCGAGAGCTCGGGTCCGCAATAAATTCAAATATTCACCCAAGCACATCACGTCGTGGCCCCAAAATGGCCCCAAAAATAGTTTTGCGATTGGATACACCCAAGCAAACGTTGACCCTTGAAAGGTTATTTGATCAAAGAAAATACCATCCCACAAATCATAGTTGCATGAGACAAACTGCATGGGAATGTGCAAAGTATATTCATTCCAATGTGCCTCAAAGTCCTCGCCACACAAACGGTCAACTATCAGTGCAAGAAACCTCTGCCCCCATAGTAAAGTCACACTTATAGTTATCCATCTCACAGATTGCGAAAGCTTTGTCGCCCAAAGTCACACTTCAATACTACCATGGAATCACAATGCCTTCTGCAAGAGACAGTCCACAATCCACCAGAGAGCACAATAGATGACACATCAGCAGTGTAGCCACCATTGTCAAAATCCATCAGTGCAACCTACTCCAATATCATGTAGAGCTGCCATGTGCCCACTGGGGGTGCACTCGATATGAGAGGTCCCACATCCTCACCCCATAGCCATGCATGCCCTGTCCCACTCGAAAAAAGGCCAATGGGATATGGGAGAGGGATCTTCCACCCTACTTTATCCAAGGATCACAAGAGTGCCCTTTGCTTAAGGGACAACAAATCTCCACAAAATGACATGTGTCAGCTAGCGTCTTAGGTCCCTTTCTCATCCATTACCATCCAAGCTAAAAGGGGGTACACCAAGGGGGTTAACCCATATCCAAAAAGCATGAATGTGTATATTGAAATAAACTTGTGTTTGGGTCCATGTCCCAAAACTGCATCACAAAAGTCCTCAAGCTATGGTTCTACAAATGGGCTCCCTTTCAAATATGCCAACCTATGGTTGGATGTCTTACCAAGATATCTGAAATTTCCTTCACTTATTTCAATGGTGGACATGCGGATTTTCCAACAATTATCTCACAAGACCTTGTGTTAACTGCCACTTAACAATTCATGTAAAGTGCCATATGATTGTAATAACAAGTGGAGAAGTAGGAGAGGGGGTGAGGAAGGTAATATGGTATCTGCCTTGAAGTTGTATGGGCCCAAGTTCTTGTAACAAGAGAGTGAAAGAGGTGAAAGAGAGTACAAGGGTTAGCCCTCCCTTTAAAAGGTGGATTGTATAAAAGGCTATTTCCTTGTGATTGCCACTCCCCTACCTTTGCTGTTCCATTCCCCCATCATCGCCATTCCATTCTCTCTTTCTTCTTCTCTTCTTCCCTGTTCCTCTCTTCAGTCTCATGGGATCACACTGACACCATATAGTAGACACTTAGGTGACACGAGTGCGAGGCTCTTGCATACAAAACTCCCACAAGAAGTTGCTCAAGAGTGGAGACTTTGATGTCATTCTTCCAGGATCCCCATGACACGTAAGTCACCGCCGACCACATTTTTGGCATTGTTGTCAGGGAATTCGAGGTATTCTTTTATTATGCATAGGCTTTCTATTGTCAACAACCACCCATTGCACAATGCTTTATAGCATAGCTAGGAGTGTTGTTAGTGGACTATAGGATTAAATTGAAGGGAAAAAAGTGTGTTGTAAGTGGAAAAAGTGAAAACTATCATTTCTATCCCTAGGGTGATTTTGATGCATTTGAGCTTGTTTTGGAGTGTTTTTTGTTGTCAAATCATAGGAATAGCTAGCTTGGGTGATTTTTAAGAGGGGGGTGGTGTCAAATCTTACAAAAAATATTTGAAAATTGGAGTTGGATCAGATTTGGTTGAAGTGTGAGTGAGTTCCCAGCCACCCTCTTCAAAAATATCCCATTTGTTTCTTTCAGGTTGTTTTTTGTGATTAGGTAGATTAGGTAGGATAACACCCCTAGTGCTCACAAACTCTGCATAGAAACTCAAAAATTCCCAAGGGGTACCAAGTACCAGTTGGAAACATAGTCAGACTGTGAGTCACTACTTTAAGACTAACGAACGATGTGTGATGAAAAATGTAAATACGGTGTGCTGTACATGAGATGTGCTTAGAGTGACCAGGGAGTTGTATAGTGTGCGGTGGGTGTGGTTTTTTATAGTGTGATAACACCAAAATGTAAATGTCTAGGAGAGAGAAAGTAGAGAGAGATAGTATTAATACTGTGGATAGTTGGGCAATTAGATACTAAGTGCTTGTGGTATGCATTAGTGTGCACAAAATCTAAGTGTGGTGCATTAAATGCCTTGGTCTAAGTTTTGTGGGGAAGCTTTGGGAGTGGTAAAAGGAAAAAATGAGGTGGCTAATCAAGGATGATGTGGCTGGAATAAAAAAGGCATGTGGGAGCTGTAGCTATGTGAAGATTGTGCCAAGCAAGATGGTCTTGGAAGGGGATCGTGAACACATAGGGAAGAGGGGTGACGGGGGGTCTGATGCTAGGGGGAGCTTCTTGTGAAGAAGGATCATCACTTCTTGTAGGAAGGTGTGGGGAGACGATGGGCCATTGCCTGCCTCATGAGAGCTTCTTGGTATTAAGGGGTGATGCTTCTGTATGGAAGGGAAAATGTTGGGCGACAGATCAACAGGATGCACCATGCACTTCTTGGAAGGAATCCCTACTATGCAGGTTCGCGAGGATCTTAGTTGCTCAGAGGTGGGATCCTTGGGAGACAGAGAGTAGTCGTTGTGTGAGCTCATAGTAGGAGAGTGAGTTTTGGTCGTGGGCTTCTCTCTGGCACTTCTCTCTACATGGCGACATAAGTCTGGGGCCATTGCACTAACAGAGAGCTTTGGGAATTGTCATGGCTTGACAACTGTGCATGTGAAGAGATTCTTGGTTGGTTGGAGGTGTCACTACTACACAGAGGATCTTAGAAGAGGTGAAAGCTCCGCTCGGGGGGGTCACTCATCATATGTAACCCTATCATGTGAGTTCAACAGAAGGATATTTTTTATTTCTAAAATTTACAGAAATAAATATACATAAGGGACTATTTAAAATAGTTTTGGGAAAAATTTACAGATTTGTATAGAAAAGGGGTACATTTTATTAATGAAAAATTTTACAGATAAGGGATTTTAAATATAGGCCTTGAACGCATGTGATATAGAGGGTTTATACATAGTGACCCCCCTGAGAAGCTCCGTGAGCTCTTCGATGCAATAGAGAAGCCGGGAGGCCATATCTTCACAAGAAGGGTGATGGGGGTCCTACTCAAAGATTTGTCGATGGCTCTCTACTAGGATTTCTTGAATTAGGCTGGGCATGGCTACTGTGTGGTTGGAGGACTAGGGATTCCATAAAAACTAGATCCTTTTCCGTGGTTTGACGATCCCCATGCATAAGTTTTGAGTAGCCCTCTATTGTGGTGTATGCATTGGAGGTACATCGCTTCATTACCTAATAGGTACTTATGTGGCCAGTGTGGTGGCAGTTGCCCTTGGCCTTGTGTTGGGTTGTCTTGCTGCAACTACTTGGACCTATTCTTGAGTTAGATGAGTAGTTTGGCCACCAGACTCCTGGGTCATATCAATGATTTCCTCCCCTTCTTTGATTGGTCTCTTTAGATGGCATTCTTGGTGGAGTTTCTCAATAGCCTCTACTTCTTTCTTGCATGCTTCTTCCTCCAGTTGTCTTTCTATCCCGGCCTAATGATTGTTGTCTTGCTCTTTCTTTCATTTGGCCTCTTCTTCTTTTGCTGCTTGTCGGCTTGTCTCTTCCTCTATCATTTTCTTGGTTGATGGCTTTGTGGGGGTTATCCTTCTAGTTGGGCCATCAGCAAGGCACAATCTTTAACTACATACCAAACCCTTCTACATGGCATCATTGGAGAGATGGTGGATTATGGACATGATGAACATGGGGTTGCTGATCTTATCCCTTGAGTGTGTACACATATTGACAATCTCCTAGTAAAAGTGATTGGCCCAATTAGTCTCTTCCAAATTATGGAGATGAACCAATCAATTTGGGAGTATCACATTGTGATGCTCTGTGTGCTAAATTTGGGTGAGGAGAGTGATCACCTGAGCTACTTTTCCCAATGTCGCATCCTTGATCAAACTGATAGGGATGCCACCCCTATGAATTTTAGTGTTATACTCCACTAGGCCTTCACGCCGCTTGTCCATTCCATGCAGTGTTGCATAAGGCTTGGTGACATGGGGAGCCCAAAATCTTGGCAAAACATCTATGATGTAACTTGGTACAAATGGTACTCCCCATCCACATGGAGCTATCTAGTGGAGCTTGAGGAGTTATTCAACTTATCAATAAAAACTACCACTTGGTGGTGGTTCAAGTGGTAGGGAAACCTGTTGACCACCATGTGTAAACCCGTTGCTTGGATATGTGGGACCACCTATGGGTCTTGTAGTGCCTGGTACACCTTTGCATTATGCTAGTATAGTTTGATTTCCTTGGCGTTGCATTTAAATTATGAGTGGATAATGACTCCTAGATTCTTTCCAGCCAATTATAGTCCTAGTGTTGAGAACCGGGTCACTTGCATGGCATGTTTGGAGTAGTTTGGAACATCCTCCATATTGGTAATTCTCCTCTTCCTTAGCATTTGGGTGTTGGACTACTATGTAGCCAGCCTGCTAAGTTGAGGGATCTGGTTCTATTTGAGAGGGGAGAGGGATAGAGAGAGTTGGAGAAGACGAGTGAGTAGTAGAATGTGGGAAGGTTGAAGAAGCTTTGTTGCTAGGATTAGCTAATTTGTTAAAAATAGATCTTGGGCATTGAGGGAACTTGAAGAAGAGGCTGACATGAAGTGTGTACAGAAGTTGGGGTGATTTAGGGGACGTTCATATGCTTTGAAATTTTAGACAAAATTTTGGCAATGTCTTAGTACACTACCAAGTGAGAACCAGTAGAAATGGTTGAAGAAGCTTTGTTGCTAGGATTAGCTAATAGATCTTGGGCATTGAGGGAACTTGAAGAAGAGGCTGACATGAAGTGTGTACAGAAGTTGGGGTGATTTAGGGGACGTTCATATGCTTTGAAATTTTAGACAAAATTTTGGCAAAGTCTCAGTACACTACCAAGTGAGAACTAGTAGAATGAGGCTACCTACTTATATAACTTGGACCTGGTAATGCACTGGGTCAATGTTAGAATTGATGTAGTGATGATGACTGGCATTATTAGAGCAACAACTGGCTGTTGGGATATCTCAAGGTGTATGCCTCAGGCACACCTTATGTTTCTATGTGTGAGTGCTAGAGGCACAGTTAGGTGCCCACAAGCACAGTTAGGTGGTGGAAAAGCCACATAGGATGATTGAGTGAATCTAGGAGCAGATTGAGGAGATGATTGTGGAGCTTTGAGGTCATCAGTGATGTCAGTGACCTTGTATGAGGTGCCTACTTAAGGACCTCTTTCTTCTTCATTCTATATGCAAGTACTCTGATTTTGTGTCAACTCTACTCTTTCCTTTCAGTATTCCAACATGGTATCAGAGCCATTTCATCCCCCTTGAGCCCATTTCTGCCACATCATCATCATCATCTTCTTCTTCTTCTTCACCATCTCTCCCTCTTCTCCAAAAATTTTGCTTGAGCTTGTTCTCCTTCAATCCTCAACCATTTCCCACACCCTTTCTGCTGTAGATCCCTCTTGTTAGGGCAAACTTCGGGCTGGAAGGAATTGACAAAATACCCGCGCTGCTGGTCGCCATTGTACGAAAGTCGTCGAAGTTCTCTGCTGCAAGTTCTCTGCGCCTGCTTTGACTTTCTCTAATTCCTTTCAGGGGGAGTTAGTCCATACCTAGAGCTACCTTGTGCTGAAATCTGAGCAGCAATGGCTGCATATTGAAGGAGAAAACAGAGAAAAACCAGTCGACTTTGTTCATGAAGGTGAAGGCAACCTGACGCATATTTTCGCCTCTTCTTCCCAGAGGATCTACTGTGGTATACCAGCTCTCTTTTGCCTCAGAAAGCCCCCTTTCTTTTGCTTTGAAGAGTGTGCTATGAGCCCTCCAAGTTCAGCTCTCTAGTTTTGACAGTTTTTACATGCTTTTGAAAATGATGCTACATAAAATGCTACTCTAGCATTTCTGGTCTTTTGAAGTTTTTAATAACTTCACTACAAGTGTTGCTTCAGTTTTGTTTTGACTTGCTAGACCTGGTTGTGATTGGAAAGTGGTTATTTCATCCACTTCTATGAAGCATATAAAAAGTAGCATCATTGTTTGAAAACTAGTAACTACTATTTGCTACAACAAGTGGCTATACTTTGGAAGTATTGCAGTTCTTTTTGCCTTGTAAGAGAGATAGACACTGCCCAATATCTGGGTTAGACCCTCTCATGGCTACTTTATATAATCTTGAGAAGTTCAATGGAAAGGGGTTCCATACATGGCAAATGAAGGTAAAATTTGCATTAATGCGGGAGAACTTATGGGGACTTGTCAAACCTTCTCCTACCGCTTCTTCTATGGCCTCAAATGCTGGGGAATCTTCAGCTCCGACACGACCGGCAAGGGATCCAGCAAGAGAAGAGAAAGCATATGGTATAATTGCTTTAGCTTTGGGTGATGATTACATACATCATATATCTGACTTGGAGTCTCCATCGGAAGCATGGCAGAAGCTAGATTTGATTTTTGGTGCAAGCTCTCATATTTCTAAACTATCACTTAAAATCTCTTTCTTTGAATTAAAAATGGCAAGTGATACTACTTTAGCTGCCCATGTTAACTATATGCGGAGTCTTATGACTCAGTTAGCTTCTATCAACTCTCCTATCACCCTGATGATGCTATGGCAGTACTACTTAAGAGTATGCCTGAAAGCTTTGATCACATTGTAAGCACTTTGAAGAATCTTCCCAATCCAAACCTTGAAGGCATTATCTCAGCTCTCCAAGAAGAAGAAAGACACATGGAGTTAAGGAAAGGCAATGACACTGCTTATGTTATGAAATTCCAGAAGGGCAAGTACTCTCCTTGCAATCACTGTGGAAAGACAAATCACCTTTCAAAGGACTGCTCCAAAGTTAATCCATGTAAGCACTGTGGCAAAAACAACCATAGTGAGAAGTTCTACAGAGCCAAAGCAAAGACAGAAAATGCAAATCTACTTACAGTTAATGAGCCTCCACAAGATGGACACCACAGAGGTAGAGGTACATATGCCCAATGGGGATATCCAATATCTTGAGGTCACAGGTAGTTGGAGCTTGAAGCACGTTCAAGAATACATTGCTATCACCTTTGATGATAGTGATTTTTTCTTTACACTAAATGGGAAGATAGTAAGAAGGTGACTCGAAGGAACATCAATGCTTGAGAAATGGAAGCCTCCTGCCTTTTCCTTTTGCTGTGTGATGCAATTCTGGCAAAGATTTTCCACCCTGTCTAGAATGTGGAAAGTCCTAAGTAGCATTGTGCCATGCAGGTTGTCATTGTTGGCTCTCCATTTGTGCCCTTTGTTGTTGATCCAATTGAATTCGCATTTGCCTGGCATCTTCTTGTCCTCTGGCCCATTCTTCCAATATGCATCTTTTGTGCTCCTGTTCTTCTGGTTTGCATTCTAGCTCTTGAGGTGCCTCGGGATGACTTTAAGGATTGGATTGCTCCCCATGATCTTCTTCATCGTCATTTGTTTGCTCATTGGTTTCTATCCTCTCCTCCTCCTCCTCCTCCTCCTCCTCATCCTGCCTCCTCTTTCTTCTCTCTTCGATCATTGCATTTTATACATTGGGAGGGATTGGGAGCTTTGTTCTGGAATCAATCGGTCTTCCAATCTGCTTTGTTCTTGCCATGTCAGTGATGGTGGGGCTATGGGAAATGTGACAGTAGGAAGGAATGTACTAGTATGAGAGAGTACTAGTGGTATTGAGAAAATGAAGGTATTTGCATATATATATAGGGGTATATTTATTTTGTGCATCATTATTAGTTAGCCCCCCCCTCTTCCCCCTTTACCCCCCCTCAACCCCTCCTTCCCCCCCCCTATTTCTCATCGTCCCCTCAGGGATTAACCTCAGAAAATTTTAGTGTACCACGTGCATTGTAAAGAAGTGATATTTATCAAAAAATTTACTTAGTTCATTAAACCTTTGGGTTTTTTCATTCAACTTTAGGAAAAAATTACATAAAGAGGAGGGGTGTTTGTTTTGGGGAAAAAAACTTATTTAAGGGGTTTTTGAAATTCCCCTTGAACTCTTGTGAGGTCGCTCCCCCAACCTTTTCTCATCGCCCGCCCTTGTCGGGTCCACAAGTACAAAATTTAATGCTTGTTTAAAAAAAAAAGAGCCAATTAATCAAATGTCCACAAGAAATATTGAAGTGCAATTTAATTAACATCAAAGTACATTGGTTTAGCGATCCAACGCTTTCCAACATGACTTTTGGTTGCTATCCAACTTCTATGTTTTTGGGAAGCTTGCGAAGATATCCAAGAATGCCTTCTTTTACTTGTTTGAGTTTGACGAACTACTTGGGCTAACTCCATTTGCAAAGCTTTATTCCTTGCATAGGAGGACCCGACTATACCATGATAGAACCGCTTGAACATCTCATGAAGAGCATTACTTCCATTAATCCCCCTCCATGTCATGTACTCTTGAAATAAGCACCTCGAGGTCTATAATGAGACTTTTCCATACCTTGGGCACTCCAAGCAGTCAAGGAACCATATTGGCAAAGAAACCATGGACCATGAGCATAAAGAATGTGCTGCATACATAGAAAAAACACATGAGGTAAACAAGAATAAATTGATTGCAATTAAAATTTTGAAAATAGCAAAGATCAAACACACCATGTAGTGAGTAATGTGTGATTCACCCCATCCATCTACCATGGCTTTAATGAACTCTTTCACGATGACTTTATAAAGTTGCACATCATCATCGTCTATGGAAGGCTTCCTCAAGATCTTTACCAGAGTATCCAATTCTTTCCAAACACGTATTCTCAAGGTTCTGACATGAGGTTCAGCTTCCAAATTAGTCGTGCAATCACATAACTTTTTCCAATAATTCCAATGCATATCTAATCAATGTTTTCTATGATTGGACAAAAACCTTTGTGCCTTAGAGCCTTGCATGGACACTTTATTTGGAAGATTTCTTGATTTTTTTGAAAATTGTGCGTCTTTGATTAGATTTACATTCCCCCCATGTAGACCCATACTCGAGAGTAAAGCTTTGACCCTTGCTATACATGATGCCGCTCTCTCCTCTGGTTTCATGTTCCCTGCATATACAATGTGCAAGTATAGAATTTATCAATGAGCCGCATCTCCACATGTAATACACAGAAATGTACTCTTTGTAATGAAATGTTTAAAATTGGATCCCAATTTTTGTAATGAAATGTTTAAAATTGGATCCCAATTTTTATCATTCTGATCTCTATTGGGTGTAGCATCCTGATTGCAGCTCATTACTGCATTGCTCCAATACATCCATTTGTTAGCCTCATCATCTGTAATGTCATTCATTACATCTTTAGCATTCCCAAAGTCTTTTCCTCTTCTTACTTGCTCTTTCCCTCTATGTATTCCTATGTTACTGCCTTGAGTTTGGTGTGAGTGCATACAATAAAGACATGGATATGTCACATTTGCACTCAATTTCGTTCCAAACATACACTTGAATGTCTTAAGATCTCCAGCAATGTGCCATTCAACTTTAAATGATCCGAACCCTTCAACTTGAAGCAACTCTCCTTTCGTTTGCACATCTATGATACTTGTAATTGGAGATCTATCAAATACCCATTTCAAGAATGAGTGTGTCTCTTTAGGAAGTTCAAACAAAGGGGCAAAATCCTCTTGGGCATTTGTTTTACTGGGTTACAAAGTTGAAGGCGCAAGATATAAGCAAATCTTCTCAGACACACATGTAGTAGCACAAATATCCAGAGTTAGACACAGAATTTCGACTTGAAGTGTTCAAGGAAGTTGTAGATCAAATTGAGAGCTACATTTTCACTTTTAACATCTCTGTCATCTGAGTTCTCAGTGAAAAGGTACAAATCCTGCAAAAAGTGACGAAATTCATTTCCTGCGAGGATTTTGTGTATTGGATCTCCATATCCAGGCCACCATTTGCAGTTCTGACACTCCCAATGGATCCAGAGTGGTTCAAAACTTCTACTTGAGAAGCTGCTTCCGGTTTCATGAACTTTTGAAGCTGTGATGAATCTCTGTCTACTCTGACATCTTCATTTTACCATTTCCCTGTGTGAGTGGGATCTCAACATCTATGCCTCCATTTGCAGAGCCGGCTATCTCATTGGATCCGAGACTACCTAAAACATATGTCTACAAAGCTGCTTGCCATTCTGTGAAGAATCGAGGGAGTTGTGATTCTCTGTGTTTTTCCGTCGTCTCTTTGAAGGAAATTTCTCAAAGTTTCCAATATCTTCTCATTGATTTCCATGTGGCATTAAAGTTTCCTAAGGTTCATTTTTGCAAGTAAATGCAAGGGTTGATAGGCTCTTACTCCATCCTTGGATGAGGTTTTGGAGTTGTAGTAGAAGAGAGATATTTGCAGATTGTCTTGCTGAGTTCGATTATGTAATGACGCCCATGTTTTGAGACATCCCAGGTTCTATTTTCACTAGCGATCATTGCCATAAGGCCACGATCTCTTGGATATACCTTATGCAAATCACTTTGGTTGTAGTCTGAGCCGTGTGTGCTCATTTGTGGTTTGCATTGGGTTGCAGTGGATGCTTTACAGGCCATTTGGATGCATTGCGATTCTTGTTGGATTGCCTTGTGGGATGCTTTATTGATGGACGTTTAGCACACAGATGCTATTTTTTGCTGAGGGACAGCTTTGGCATATTGCAGTGGATGCAGAAGTTATGCTATGATCTTTTGGATGAGACATTATTGATGCTTATGCCCATGGACAATGTTTATGCTTGAGGCATTTGGCTCTTATTGGCATCATATTTGCCATTGTTTTGTCATTGTGGGTTGACATTTTCTTTTGGGCCAGATTTGCTCATATGGATGCATAGTATATGCAAATGAGTCAGATGCATTTTGATGCTTTGAGCCTTGAATTTTGGTGACACTATTCTTCATTAAAGCAAACATATTGGGTGCACCTGGTATTTGGTGTGATTTCTCTTTTGCAGGTACTAGCATTTGGGATTTTGTTTCATTTTCATCATGGCATCCTCTTCCATGTCTGAAAAGGAGTTTTTTAGCATTAAAAAGTTTGATGGGACAAAATTTTCTTTATGGAAAGAATAGATAAGGGATGTGCTTATTCAAAAGAAGTAGATTAAACCCTTGGCAAGGATTGAAGCTAAGCCTGCAAGATATGTCTGAGAATGATTGGAATGAGCTGGATGCATTAGCAAAGTCTACTATTAGACTTCATCTTGCAGAGTCAATTTATTTCACAGTATTAAATGAGCAGACTACGGAAGATTTGTGGAAGAAATTGTGTGCCACTTATGAAAAGGAAACTGCCTCTAATAAAGTTTACCTCATGAAGAGGTTGTTTGAGCTATAGATGAAGGAAGGGGTCTCCATTGCTTCTCACTTGAATGAATTCAATATTATTTTTAGCCAGCTTTAGGCTCAAAAGATGAATTTTGATGTGAAGACTAAGGCAATATTTCTCTTATGTTCATTGCCATCCTCATGGGATACCTTCCGTATAGCTACTATTAGTAACTCTACACTTGGTGGAGTACTAAAGTTTGATGATGTTGTGGGTAGCTTGTTGGCCAAGGAGATTATACGAAAGTCTATGGATGGCAACAAGCACGATGCAGCCTTAAATGTGCAAAGGGGTAGATCATAGTTTAGGGGGAAGTCCCAAGAAAGAGGGAAGTCTCATAGCAAATCCAGGGCACGAAACATTGAGTGTTACCACTGTGGCAAGAAGGGCCATATGAAAAAGGATTGCTACAAGCTGAAAAGAGAGCAAAAGGATAAAAAAAAGAATGAAAATTGGGGTGCAAATAAGAAGGAAGAGAGTCTAAAGGAGGACAAAGGAAAAATGAAGATCCAGGAGATTAATGCAGTCACTGATGATAGTGACAATGACATTCTCTTCATGTCTAGTCTACCTGCAGACTTGCTTGATGACTTAGATGATGCATATTCCCAGGATTGGATTTTGGATTCTGGTGCTTCATTCCATGTTACTCCCCATAGGGAATGGTTCTCTTCTGATGACAATGGAAAGACAAGTTGTGTGCATCTTGGAAATAACTATGCATGTGACATAGTGGGAGTAGGTGACATAAAGTTTTCTTTTGCAAATGGGTCTACATTTGTTTTGAAAAATGTGAGACATGTGCCTAAGTTGACCAAGAGTCTTATTTCAGCGGGTCAGCTAGATGATATTGGATTTCATACCACTTTTGGCTTTCAGAGTTGGAAAATTCAGAAGGGCTCTATGGTTTTGGCCAGGGGTGCCAAGTGTGGGACATTGTATCGCTTACATGTATTAGGGGTGTCTCATCATGTTGTTGCAATAACTGAGCAGCCAAGTACTTCTTTGTGGCATTGTAGGTTGGGACACATGAGCCAGAATGGAATGAAAGTGTTATGCCGTTTGGGTTATGTACCGCATTTGAGTTTTTCTGATTTTGAATTTTGTGAGCACTGTCTCTATGGGAAGCAGACTAAATCAGCCCATAAAAGAAGGGGAAAGAAAGAGCTTGAAAGGCTTGATTTGGTGCATTCAGATGTATGTGGTCCCATGCCTACTCGGTCATTAGGCAAGGCTGAATACTATGTGACATTCATTGATGATTTTACTAGCAAAGTGTGGGCTTATGCTATAGCTCGGAAGAGGACTGATAATGGTGGAGAGTATATCTCTCATGACTTTCAACATTTCTGTGATACACATGGGATTAATAGGGAGCTCATGTCCCCTTGTACTCCCGGAGGATTCAAAAGGGGAACCTTACGATATCACGTGAGTGTACACTAGGGGGTTTTTTGCAGATGATGCATAAGCTTATACATTAGGGGTGGGGGCCCTTTTATGTTTTGGCTAATCTTAAATTTAAGTTAGGGGCGTGGGAGGGGGGGGGGGGGGGGGGAACTAATCTTTACCCTAGATGTAGACCCAATGTAGAAATGACACACAAATACTCATTTGATAAGTCAGTCACTGGGTGTTCATGAACTAAGCCCAAAACTAACACTAGGTCTCCTTCATTGATGGTGATTCTTATTGTTAATTATGGTAATCAAAGAACTAATCGTGGCTAATTAAAGGGGCTAATGTTTAGAGAAAATAAGAGAAAAGGCTATGGAAAAAGGTGTAAGAAATGTTCCATAGTAATGCATTCCTACAAGCAAATTAAGCATAACATGGCCACATGAACACCACCACACCCACACCTATACCCTCTCACTCTTTCACTCTTTGATTTTGACCACAAGCTGGTTCTCCTAAGTTGTCCTTATTCTCTTTTGGCATTTGTAAATATTCACTCTATCTTTCTAGTACACTTTGCTTTGCACACTTTGCAAAATTGCCCAATCACCCAAAGACAAAGAGACTATCTATCAGAGGATTAAATAAAAAATGGAGTAATGGAAGGCTACATGGAGTGGGCATGGAGTCCCAATGTTGTAGATCCAAGAAATGGGTTTTAAGGGTGGTTCAAATCAAGGAACTTGAGATCCAACCTTGTAAGTCATGATATAAACAGTCTTTCATAATATAAAACAAATATATCATTAAATCATTCTCTCTTTAATATAGGTTTACTATTTTATTCTAGTGTCTATAGTAGTGTAATATACATGTGTCTTTTCAATATTACGACTGTGTGACCGCTATTTGAATAGTGAATTTCTTAATAGAACCCTTCATTCAGAATTTGTGATAGGAAGGAAGTCATGTGACCGCTATGTGTAAGTCTTGGGACAATCTATGAGAGACGATGACCCTAGAACTATCAAAGCAAAGATGTGCATTGAAGGACACCATTACAAATGCCTTAATACACTATGGATCAGTGGCGGTGAACCTAATAACTAAGGAAACCATGATAGATTTGGGCTTGGAAAAGATGTTATAAAGTAATTAGGTTAGTTGGCTTGCCAACAAAAGTAGAAATTAATTGCCCTCCCAAGTATGTGTACACATGTGGCCTATCCCATGAGTGAGGGCTTTTCACACGGTTGACCATACTCTATGTTTTCTTAACCATGGTGAAATGGAGCCAATTTTATCCCCAAAAATGGAGGGGGGAAATGGGGAAGCGAGGGAAAATGGGTTTCCACTTTTGCCCTATCTTATGCCCTATACTTTTGCCCTATCTTATACTTCGGCTTCGTTCCGCCTCTGCCCCTTTGCTTCATTCCGCCTCTGCCTTTCAAGTGCGACATCTGCAACAAAGCACTACGTATTATCTGATTCTAGGGAGCTTTTTGGAGTAAGCCAGGTGAGTCCTCTATGGCCACACCTCTTTCCTTAGCTGCATCACGGTTTGACTCTCCCTGTTTAAACGTTAATTGTCGTGGATCCTCCCTGTTTAAGCTGTGAAGGTATTCTAGTCCCTGCGCCACTTCCAATGCCATCCAGAGTCTCTGATTCCAGTCTAACAAACTATCGCTCTAATGGAGATGCCTTACAAGAGTCGACAACATTGCTAAATTTTTAGTCATGAGATCAAACCGCTCCACAGTTTTGTAAGGCCCGGAGTACATCTGACTTGACCGGGGCCCCCAGCCACGTATAGATGGTTGTTCAACTTTTCCAGGCAAACTCAAAACGATCGTCTTCGATCATGCGCGTTACGCCATCGTTTTGTTTTTGCAAGTATCATAGCAGCACTGTGATTTGATTACTCCCGTAGCGAGATTTTGCTGCTGTTCGAGTTCATACACGCACAACAAGATTTCCCTCAACTTTCTGCCAACAATCTTGTTTTAAGTCACATTTTCCTGTTCCCACAGTCTGGCATTCTTCAACAGGTTGTTCAATTTTGTCAATATGATTATTTTGGTGTGTACAAGCATTCCCGTGATAGTCTAAAACAATTCCTTCCACCTCAGGTGTAGAGGAGGACCCCTTGTCATAGGTAGGGTACTCCGAAGATGAATTTCCAATCATCTGGCCAGCAGCGGGACACATTGACCATTGAGTTTCTATGTGTTGTTTAGCCAAGCATTGGCTAGTGGGTTAATGTGATTTTGTTGGTGCAATACCATTCACAGCATGTGAATCAGTGGGCAGTTTATGCATACATCTAAGATGGTTTAGAATCAAAATCTGAATCTAAATGCGGGAGACGTGTTTGAAGTTTTGGCCTATTAAACATCCAAGATGCTTTTCAGCTTTCTCTTTCTAGTGTTTGTTTTTTAAGGGAGAAGAAACTTGTTTATGTTAGTGTGTAATCATTCTTATACGCTATATATTGGGTCTACTACAGCTTTCTAGCTTGTCCGCCCCAATAACAGTGAATGTAGTTGCTGTCTACACTATTCTGAGCAGGTTTTGAGACTGTTGCCAATTATGGGAAAGGATTTGGAGCTGTTTACCTTTGTATTTGGCAATACAACATTCAAATTAGTTCATGTTTTGCAAGTACAGGTCTGCATTGGAAGTTCAGTGAGGTTTGTGCATTGTTTAGCCAAGCATTGGCTAGTGGGTTAATGTGATTTTGTTGGTGCAATACCATTCACAGCATGTGAATCAGTGGGCAGTTTATGCATACATCTAAGATGGTTCAGAATCAAAATCTGAATCTAAATTCGGGAGACGTGTTTGAAGTTTTGGCCTGGGAGGATAAATTGGATGGAACCAAGTATTCCATGTGGAGTTTTATGGTGAATAATGTGTTAGTTGGTAAGAGTATATGGGGCTATGTTAGAGGTGATGAGGCTTGTCTTGTAGATCTAGTTATTGCTTCTGCTACACCTTTGTAAGGAGGTAATACATATGATATGCAGCTAGCTTCGATAGGGCCAGCTACACCTGTTGCTCCCATTGAGGATTAAAGGAGATGGGATTAAGGGATGCCCAGGCTATGCCACTTATAGCCTTGTCCATTAAAAGGATCATCATACCTCGTATCTGTTCCTCCAACATACTTGGAGAATATGTATTGGGCAAGGAAGGAGGCTAGGCTTACTTGAAAAGACATCTTGATAGTATTTCAAGAGCTTTACGTATGGAAATACATTGGTGGATATGTATACTCTTTGTAGATATACAGTCAATACGTATGCAAAATGGTATAATGTTGCCTTGGTTAGCATGTCGATGTAGGTGATTAGCATGTAATGGATGTAATGCCAACAAATGAGTGCTCTTATCATCACTATTAGGCATGAATCAAGAACATCTATTTTGATAGATGTAACTTTAACAAATGCTGTTATCATCATTATTAGGCTTGAATCAAGAATTACCATGCTAACCATGTATGGTAACAAGTGTGCGGAGGGTGTGCGGTTGATAGATGGATGTTTGACAAAATATGATAGCCGTCTTATAGTCTTGTTGTTTGACAAAATAGTATAGCTGTCTTTACGTAGGTTTAAGGAAAGGGGGGGAGCACGCTAGACTTTTTCTTGTACCTTATAACCTTAAATAGGGGTGTTTTATAATCCTACATGGATCTTAAATAGGGGGTTTTCTTGAAGTTCATGCACGCAGGTGACGTCCCCCTTTAATGAACAGTGAATCCCCCGGGCTTGTACTCCATAGTAGAATCCAGTTGCAAAACAGATGAACTGCACCATTTAGGAAAGGTTGCACTATATGCTTTCCAATGCAAGTCTTTCTAGTGGCTTTTGGGCTGAGGCAATGAAGATTGCAGTGCATGTGATCAATAGATCACCTAGCAGGAGTTTGGATGGTGGTATTCCTAAAGAGGCATGGAGTGGCAAGAAGCCCTCTTACTCTCATTTGCATATATTTGGGTGTGAGGCATATGTACATGTGCCAAAAGAGCTTCAGAAAAAGCTAGATCCTAAGTCTAGGAAATGCATCTTTCTGGGTTATGGTGAAAAAGGAGAGATGGGCTATCATCTCTGGGATCTAGAAGCAAATAAACTCATATGAAGCCATGATGTGGTCTTCAATGAGAAGATATTTGGGTGTGAGGCATATGCACATGTGCCAAAAGAGCTTCTAAAGATGCTAGATCCTAAGTCTAGGAAAGGTCGAGTATGTTGCAGCCACAGAGGGTTGCAAGGAGGCTATATGGCTTGATTGACGAGTTAGAGATTTGGGGATTCACACAGGTGTACCAACATTGCATAGTGATTCCATGAGTGCTATTCAGCTAGCACCACAGAATCCGGTCTGTCATGCAAAGACCAAACACATTGAGGTCAGGTACCATTTTATCAGGGAGGTACTTGAGGACAAGTGCATAGATCTTGTTAAGGTTCATACAGATGATAACCCTGCAGATATCCTGACAAAGAGTCTACCTAGTCAGCAGTTTGAGTATTGTCGTGTATTGATGGGCATTGGATAGTATGCTCATTGGTTGTTCTCCATTAAAGGAACATTGGCCTTTAAGTGGGAGGTTGTGGGGGTTAAAGGCCACTGTACCTTAACCTCGCTTATGTACAATACTCAAACACACACACACATATATATATGGATGAAATAGAAGATTAGGGTGTTCTACACCCACCAAAACTTGTGTCTCTCAAGCTTCCTCTCACCCTCTCAGCTTCCGTTGTGTCCTCACATACCCTTAGATCTAGCAAGGTAAAACATAAGACTAACAATCATTTGAGGGGGACATCCCAAGGTAGAGAACACTTATTGATCACACACACAAAAATTCTAAATTGAAGATGTTGGGAAATACCCCCCTTTGATGGCATATCTTGTCCTTTTCCTCCTTCTCTTCCAAGCTATCATAGTGTGAGGTAAATTGTCATTGGAGAGGTTCTTGGTGTAGCTCATTTTGTAACTCCTTCGCTCTTTGATCTTTCTTGTATCCTTCTTCTTCATACCTTCTCTCTTTATGATGTATGCTACCAAATGAGTAGCCTCAAACAAGTTGACTTCAACTTTATGCTCACATGCATCCCATATGCCTTCAAATAGATTGAATATGAAGAGGGTGGGGGTCTTACCACTTGTCAGAAGAACAAGGGTAGTGTCTACTCTCATATATCGAATCTCGTACATAGCCAACATCCATGTCATCACAATATTATCATCATATGATCCACCATGAGCCTAGGTTGTTCTCCCTTAAAGGCACATTGTCCTTTAAGTGGGAGGTTGTGGGGGTTAAAGGTCACTGTGCCTTTATCCCGGTATGTACAATACTCAAACACATATATAAATGAATGAAAAAGAAGATTAGGGTGTTCTGCACCCACCAAAACAAGTGTGGCTCTCTGTTTCTCTCTCTCCCTCTTCCGTTCTGGCTTCCGTTGAGAGCACTCTCAAAAAATAGTCCAAAATTTTTGAATATACTAGTAATGTTGTTTTTTGAACTAGATTTGACAACTCCAAACAAAAGATTTGGTGATTAAGTACTAAGAACATCAATGCATAACCAAATCTCTTACAGAGGTGGTCTACATAAACATCTTGATAACTTCTTATGAATTGAGATACTATCACCTAAGAACATCATTAGATGACCAAGAACATCAATGCATAACCAAATCTCTTACAGAGGTGGTCTACATAAACATCTTGATAACTTCTTATGAATTGAGATACTATCACCTAAGAACATCATTAGATGACCAATTCTCTTAGAAAGGTGGCGTAAATAAACACCTTTATGTATAAGTGGTGTGCACACACCTTTATGACCATTTCTTTTAGAAAGGTGGTGTACACAAACCCCTTAGAAAGGTAGTGTACATAGATCCTTTTATGTGTAAGTGGTCTACATATACACCTCACTTGGTATTAAAAAACACCCTTAACTATAAAAATACATTGACATAAAGTTTAAAGTACACCATTAAGTATAAAATGGACCTCATAAACAATCTTTATACACAATAATGAGAGTAAGAAATCAAAAAAGTAGTTAACTTTTTATTAGATATTCACTTTACATAGAAGTTCAAAACTTGTGAAGTTCAAAACTTGTGATTACAAAGCCATCAGCCATCATGTTCCTCAGTACCAATGTCCTCAATGCTAGGCCCTTGACTACCAGGTTCCTGACTAATAGGCTACTCTAAGATAGTACCAATGTCCTCAATGCACCCTTGACTACTAGGGTCCTGACTAATAGGCTGATCTAAGACTGGAGTATCAGTAGCAAGGTCCTCAGTAGTTTGCTCTTCAGTTCCAAGCACCTGACTAGTAGGCTACTCTAAAGTCTCATGTCCAAGTTCTTAGTGACCCATAGGCACACACACACATACATCAATTTGTCCTTCATTCCCCCCCACAAATTGATGACCTCATCCCTCAGAAGTAGTACATGGGATGCTCCATGGCTTGCATGTGGCAACACACATGGCCCCAACCTATGACTCAATCCTAGGGCTCTTGGTTTACAACTGGGAGATAGACAATGACTATGTATGGAAATGCCCATGAGTCCAACAAGGAAAAATCTCAAACAAAAGACTAACAATCATTTAAGGATGGACTATCCATGGCAAAGAACCATTATTGACCTCACACACAAATAACTTAGAAAACATATGGGTCCTCACCCTTGTCAAAATTGACGGGTGTTGTAAGCAGTGAGAGCTTTAACATCCTCTGGTTCTTCTTCTTCTTTTGTCTCTGCTTCTTCCACAAGGTTTGCTAAACATATCTTCTTTGGATAGCATTTTTTTTCAAAATGTCTAGGTTTTCCACAAAAGTTGCACTTCATTTTGCTCTTGCCTTTGAAGTTGATTTTGGCCAAATATGCCCCATGTTCTTTGAAGTCATTTCTGTTGGTAAATTGAAAAGAAAGCAAGGAGTGAACACAAACTCAGAAATCTTGCTTATGGAATGAAGAAAGATGAGGTCCTTAAGTAGGAACCTCTTACATGATCACTGACATCACTGATGACCTCTGAGCTCCACAATCATCTCCTCAATCTGCTCCCAGATTCTCTCAATCATCCTATGTGGCTTCTACCACCACCTAACTGTGCTTATGGGCACCTAACTATGCCTTTAGCACACACACATAGAAACCAAGGTGTGCCTGAGGCATACACCTTGAGATATCCCAACAAACCCCCCCTCAAGGGAATGCCTCAGGCTATGTCAAGGATACATCTAGCACAAGGTGTCACATGCCATCTCATGGTGGTCATGGATCTATCAATGGCTAGGATCTCAAGCTAGCAAGGGTTCCCATGGGTGTAAGGTAAACAAAAGGGATACATGGGTGTAAGGTAAACAAAAGGGATACAAAAGATCTTCCAATGGTTATCTCCCCTGCATGTACATGCACACAATGTATGCAGGAGGTACCATGGAGAAAACACATACACATGGCCTACATCATATGGTGACCAGAGGTGTTTACAAAACACACAAAACACAATAGTTTATTTCATTCATTTTGGAGGACTATCTAGGCTGAGTACCTTGACTCAACAAAAGAGAGATCTGGAGTATACATAGAGATGATTCAAAAAGCATAATCTTCAAAGGATGCCTCATCTTGTGGAGGCACATCAATTGAAAGTAGATTGGCATTTTTTGTCTTTGAAGTTGCTTTCTTTTTGGCTCTACAAAACCTTTCATGATGATTGTTTTTGCCACAGTGTTTGCATGGATTGATTTTGAAGCAGTCCTTTGAGAGGTGATTTGTCTTCCCACAATGATTGCAAGGTGAAAACTTGCCCTTCTGGATTTTTATGGCATAGGCTATGTCATTGCCTTGCCAGAGCTCCATGTGCCTTTCTTCTTCTTGGAGAGCAGAGATAAGACCTTCAAGATTAGGATTAGGAAGATTTTTCAAAGTGGTAACAATATGATCATAATCTTTAGGCATACTCTTGAGCAACACTGCCATTGCATCATCTGTAGTGATAGGAGAGTTGATAGAAGCAAGTTGAGTCATAAGGCTCCGCATGTAATTGACATGGGCAGCCAAAGGAGTGCCACTAACCATCTTCAATTCAAAGAAAGAAATTTTGAGTGATAATTTTGAGATGTGAGAGCTAGCACCAAAAATAATGTCAAGCTTCTGCCAAGCTTCTGAAGGAGACTCTAAGTCAGAGATGTGATGAATATAATCATCTCCTAAAGCAAGAGCAATGATGCCATATGCTTTCTCCTCTCTAGCGAGATCCCTTGCCGGGCATGTTGGAGCTGAGGATTCTCCAGTGTTGGAGGCTGTTGAAGAACAAGTTGAAGCCGGTTTGACAAGTCCCCAGAGGTTTTCCCTCATCAATGCAAATTTCACCTTCATTTGCCATGTGTGGAAGCCCTTACCATTGAACTTATCTATATTCAATATGGTAGCCATGAGAGGGTCTAACCCAGGTATTGGGCAGTGTCTTCTCTCTTACAAGGCTAGAATAACAACTAAAAAGCTTCAAAATATAAACATTCAATGTAACAAAGTCTTGTGACCAAATTTCAATCAATGATGCTTTCACTTATATGCTTCACAGAGGTGGCTAAATGAAAGCTTTCCAGGAAAATCCAGGTGTAGCACTCAAAGCAAAGCTGTAGCCATAATTGTACTGATGCTTTTCAAAACTTCAAAAACTCAGAAATGCTAAAGTAGCATCTAATGTAGCGTCACTTTTACAACCTTGTCAAAACTGTCAAAAACAGAGGCCTGAACTTGGAGGGCTTGTATATTCCTCTCCAAAGCAAAGAAAAAGGGGCTTTATAAAGCAAAAGAAAGCTCTTATACCAGAGAATATCCACCGAGGAGGAGAGGCACAATTCCACGTCAGGTCACCATAGCTCGCTTCTTCAAAGTCGACTGGTTTTTCTCTGTTTTCTCCTTGAATATGCATCCATTGCTGCTCAGATTTCAGCACAAGATAGCCCAAGGTATGCAGAAGCTTCCCCTAAAGGGAATTAGAGAAAGAAGAAGCAGGCACAGAGAAAACATAGAATAGAGATTCGACGATCTACGTGAAATGGCGACTAGCAAAAATGGAGATGCTTCAATTCCTTGCAGCCAAAGGTTTGCCCCTTTGAGAGGTATCTTCAACAGGAAGGGCTTGGAGAAAGGCGGAGAACTAAGGGAGAACAGGCTTTAGCAAAATTTGGGAAGAAGGAGGAGAAATGGTGAAGATGATGAAGAAGAAGAAGAAGATGATGTGGCAAAAATGGGCTCAAGGGGGATCAAAGGGCTCTGATACCATGTTGCTAAATTGAAAAGAAAGCAAGGAGTGAACAAAAACTCAGAAATCTTGCTTATGGAATGAAGAAAGATGAGGTCCTTAAGTAGGCACCTCTTACATGATCACTGACATCACTGATGACCTCTGAGCTCCACAATCATCTCCTCAATCTACTCCTAGATTCTCTCAATCATCCTATGTGGCTTCTACCACCACCTAACTGTGCTTATATGCACCAAACTATGCCTCTAAAACACACACATAGAAACCAAGGTGTGCCTGAGGCATACACCTTGAGATATCCCAACAATTTCTCTGTTTGATTTTCCTTTCCTCTTCCAAGAAGGATGCCTCAATTTCCACCAAATTAATCTCTAGTATATTGGTGAGCTGTGGTTACAATTTTGGGAATTCCTTCTGGCTTGGGTTTAGCACTGTTGTGAGGAGCCTTCAGCCCAAAGCTAAGCTCATTTGGTTGCATATCCGAGCCAGCATTGTCGAAACAAAGATAAAGCATGTATATTCTATGACGATGATATTGAGATAATCATGGAGATGATTGTGTATCTGGGATCTACCAACATGGAGGCAATTGCCTATATATGTACACTCATGAATAAGGAAGTGTTCATTGTGATTCACCTTTGCCTCATTGTTCAATCCATGAACCAACATGTGGTATCAAAGCCATATGATCCACCATGAGCCTAGTAGCCCAAACTGTAGTTAGATGCCACATCATCATCCCTACCAAACCTCCATCTTCCTCTTCACCATATTTCCCAAATTTGAGCTAACCTCGGGAGCTCGAATTCTCAGCATACATTGCACCATTTTGAGTGTCCTTCCAACTGTAGAACCTTCATGATATGGCAAACCTCTGGATGAGAGAAATTTTGGAATAGACACTTCCACTACCCGTGCAACGTCTTTTCTTGCTAGACAAAATTGTGCCTCATCCAAGAGAAGTTAGGCGACCCTATGAGCTACCTACTCGTGAATTTTGAGTGCAAATGGTCAAGTGAATGAGGAGAAATTGACGAAAAACCAGTCGGTTTAGGAGAAGACATGGCATTCTCAGTTGATGAAGATGCTGCTACCTCGGGTGATGTGATGCGCCATTTTGCCGCAGATTTGTGCTAAGTCTTCTCTTCCTAGGTACCTTTGATTGCGTAGCAAAAGACCCAAGTTTGATGCTATGTGGAGTGAGGTATCAAGCGTCCAAGGTTCCTCTGTTTTCTGCAAGCATTTCTAGACATTTCTTGAAGTTTGATGCTACACTAAATGCTAAGGTGATGCTTGAGGTATAAAGTCGAGTTAAAGTACAGTTCAGAGATTTAGAGATTGCTTTTTCAGTTTAGAGAAAGTTTTTTTGAAGTTCAGTTGATATTGATTTCTTGAACAACATGCCAAGTTCTCAATGCTCTTCCAATGCTAAGCACTTGAAGAGGACTATAAGAAGGACAAAGTACAAGGTAAAGAAGACCCCAGTTAAGAGGTTTTGGGAGAAGCCAACTGGTTATCCATATGCCAAACAACTAGGTTATTCTGAATTTTTATCTAGCAATTTGCATCTATATGGTGAAGGTGATTTCTTTGTTTAGAAGATTGACATTTTGTAAAGGGATTAAACACTACCATTAAATTGGTAAGACCTTCCCAAATGGCCCCCAAGATCAAGATAGATAAGTTTGAGGGAGAGGGTTTTTACACTTGGCAAACCAAACTAAAATTTATTCTCATGAAAAAGGGGATCTGGAAGGTGGCTAATGGAAAGGAAAATAAACAAGCAACTAGGAAAGGAGAAGCTTTATGGCTTCCTAAGGATGAAAAAGTATGGTGTGGTTCTGATACCATTCTCTAGGCGCTTGCTTAAGACCATAGAGACTCTTCTTCAGCTTGCAAACTGAATGCTCTTTGCCCTTTTCTTTAAAGTGTTCCGGCTGCAGCATGTAAATTTCCTCATGCAAATCCCCATGCAAGAAAGCTGTCTTGACATCCATCTGCATAAGCTCCATATCTTTGATGCCACTAGTCCAAGCATGCATCTAAGTGTGGTCATCTTCACAACCAGAGAGAATATCTCATCAAAGTCCACACCCTTCTCTTGCTTGAACCCTTTAGCGGCCAAATGGGCCTTATACCTAGGCACATCATCACCTGTGACCTTCATCTTGTAGACCTATTTACATGGCAATGCTTTCTTTCCATGTGGCAAAGAAACCAAGTCCCAAGTCTTATTTTTCATAAGTGAACTCCTCTCTGATTGCATAGCATACTCCCACTTGCATTGATCCTCGCGCATCATAGCCTCTCTGTAGCAAGAAGGCTCCCCGCAATCAGTAAGCATCACATAGTCTACTCCTGGAACAAACCTATCAGGCGGTCTAGACACTCTAGATGATCTTCTCAAGGGCATTTCAGCCTACTGTCCCACCTGCATATCAGCCACATTTGGCTCATCATTTCCACCAATAGATGATCCATCATCTATGCTTGATTGTATACCTGTGGGAGTACTTGGTGGTACCATTTCCTGCACATTTCGTGCATAGACAGCTTGATGTCTATCAACATATGTAGGTGGATTCACATCTTGGAAAGTGATTCTCCTCATTTCCAGATCCCTCATGGGTGCCTTGTGCATCTTCTTCTCATTGAAGACTACATCATGGATGCGTAATCTTCTTTGCTTCTGGATCCCAAAGACGATAGCCCCTCTCTCCACTTTCACCATAACCCTGAAAGATGCATTTCCTAGACTTAGGATCTAGCTTCTTTCGAAGCTCTTTTGGCACATGTGCATATGCTTCACACCTAAATATATGCAAATGAGAGTAAGAGGGCTTCTTGCCACTCCATGCCTCTTCAGGAATACCACCATCCAAACTCTTACTAGGTGATCTATTGATCACATGCACTGTAGTTTTCATTGCCTCAGCCCAAAAACCACCAGAAAGAATTGCATTGGAAAGCATGCATTGCAACCTTTCTTGAATGGTACAGTTCATCTTTTCTGCAATTGGATTTTGCTCTGGAGTACGAGGGGATGTGAGCTCCCTCTTAATCCCACATGTATCACAGAAATGCTGAAAGTCATGAGAGAGATACTCTCCACCATTATTAGTCCGTAGGCATTTAAGCGTTCTACCTGACTGATTCTCAACCAAGGCCAGCCATTTCTAAAATACCTAGAACACATCACTCTTCTAAGCTATAGCATAAGCCCACACTTTCCTAGTTGCATCATCAATGAATGTCACATAGTATTCAGCCCCGCCTAATGACCACATGTAGGCATGGGACCACATATGTATGAATGCACCAACTCAAGCTTTTCAAACTCTTTCTTTCCCCTTCTTTTATGGACTGATTTAGTCTGCTTCCCATAGAGACAGTGCTCACAAAATTCAAAATCAGAGAAACTCAAATGCAGTACATAACCCAAATGGCATAAGAGTTTCATTCCATTCTGGCTCATGTGCCCCAACCTGCAATGCCACAAAGAAGTGCTTGGCTGCTCGGTTATTGCAACAACATGATCAAATACCCCTAATACATGTAAGGGATACAAAGTCCCACACTTGGCACCCCTGGCCAAAAGCATAGAGCCCTTCTAAATTTTCCAACTCTGAAAGCCAAAAGTGGTGTGAAAACCAGCATCATCTAGCTGGCCCACTGAAATAAGACTCTTGGTCAACTTAGGCACATGTCTCAGATGTTTCAAAATAAATGCAGGCCCATTTGCAAAAGAAAACTTTATGTCACCTACTCCCACTATGTCATATGCATAGTCATTTCCAAGATGCACACAACCTGTCTTTCCACTGTCATAAGTGGAGAACCATTCCCTATGGGGAGTAACATGGAATGAAGCACCAGAATCCAAAATCCAATCCTAGGAATATGCATCATCTGAAGTGGTAAGCAACTCTGCAAATAAAGTAGACATGAAGAGAACGTCATTGTCACTATCATGAGTGACTGCATTGATCTCCTCGATCTTCACTTTTCCTTTGTCCTCCCTTGGACTCTCTTCCTTTTGATTTGCACCCCAATTTGCATTCTTTTTCTTATCCTTTTGCTCTCTTTTCAACTTGTAGCAATCCTTTTTCATATGGCCTTTCTTGCCACAGTGGTAACACTCAATGTTCTGTGCCCTGGATTTGCTACGAGACTTCCCTCTTTCTTGGGACTTCCCCCTGAACTGTGATCTACCCCTTTGCACATTTAAGGCTACATCATGCTTGTTGCCATCCATAGATTTCCGTCTAATCTCCTCGGCCAACAAGCTACCCACAACATCATCAAACTTTTGTACTCCACTAGGTGCAGAGTTACTGATAGCTGTACGAAAGGTATCCCATGAGGATGGCAATGAACATAAGAGAAATATTGCCTTAGTCTCCGCATCAAAATTCATCTTCTGAGCCTGAATTGGCTGAAAATAATATTGAATTCATTCAAGTGAGAAGCAATGGAGACCCCTTCCTATTGAGATATTGAGCTCCACTCGTGATATGCTAGGGTGACCATTGTGCATTTATGTCACCGACTTGTTAGCTGCAGATGCGGTTGGTACACCGCCCATGAATAATAGCTGGATGATAGCTATCCTTATGTATTCTAGTTCGTGGCTCAGTTAGTATGCCACCTTAGTTAGCTGAGTTTGGTTTGAGATCCACATATAGGGTTCTTCTATTTCTTTGTACTAGAGTTCTTTTGGCTTTCACAACTAAGAAGAGGAAAACTGTTTTCAGCCCCCACCTTTGTGTGTATTCCCCCATTGTGTATGTGAGAAAGCCACAAGTGAGACTCCATCCTCTCCCACTATCTTCACATGGTATCAGAGCCTGGTTCGTGGTAAGGAGCTCAAGAAAGCAAACCAAGTTCGCGGTGTCTCGGTAAGAGGACCAATGTTGCTTTCCTTTTTTGAGTTTGGGAGCAAATCTCTGTAGGTAGCACAGTCGGAACTACAAAAGTGCATTTGTCTCGGATTGAGACGCCCTTCGCGGTGTGGCAAAAGGGCAGTATATGCTGCGGGAGAGGCCGAAGCCCTTGGTGACCTTATTTTTCTGATTCGAGGCCATTTTGGGGCCCGTTTTGGAGGCGCAAGTTCTCCGCAAGCACTGAGAAAAAGGCACTGTTTTTGTTGTGCGACCACTGTTCTGCAGGTTGATAGAAAGTTTCCATAGAAATTGCATCGTATGCTTGTGTGCAGAGATATTAGGAGTTACAGAATCATCCTTATTGCCTATTCATGCAAAATCGTCACTAGGAAGTGACTGTGTGGTCAAATACCACTTTCGTCAGTTTTGCAGATTTGCCCTTGTGAGGCAGAAGCTGTGTTTTTTTGCAGTGACAGAATATTTTGTAGTGTTCTGCAATGGCGTCTGATTCTCTTTCACAGATTGTCACTGAAAAGCATGACAAGAACAACTTCCAAGAATGGAAGTTTAGAATGACGAATTTCCTTATGGGAAAAGGCTATTGGGAGTTCGTTAGAGGAAATGAAGAAGAACCAGCTCTTCCTAATGTTCCTAATCAACAGGAAATGCAGACATTTAAAGGATGGAATGAGAGAGCCAGAAAAGTTATGTATTGGCTGTCTATCAGTATTTCGGATTCTATGATTGTGGATATTCAGGATGCAAGTACACCAAAGAAGGCATGGGATACTTTGGCAAAAATGTACAGCACAAATACGCAAGCCAAGAAAATGCAGCTCAAGCAGGAGTTGCACAATGTGCAGAGAGAAAATATGAGCATCAATAACTACCACATGATGGTGAAGAAAGTTGCAGATGCACTTGCCTCCATTAGGTCGCCAGTGGAAGATGATGATTTAGTTTTTGTGACCTTGAATGGTCTAGGAAAAGATAATGCACAGTTCCAGACATCCATTGCCGTCCGTGAAAAATTTCTTGATTTTGAGGAGTTGTTTGCTCTTCTAATTTCTGAAGAGCAGAAAAATGGTGGTGCATCTTCTTCACAAGGAACTTCAAAAGAAACTGTCTTCTACTCAAATGCTGGAAGAGGTAGAGGCAGAGGTAGAGGAGGCCAATTTGGAGGCCGTGGTAGATATCAAAATATGCAGCAAACTCAAGAAAACCAGTCCTATGAAGGAGGACGTGGTAACTCTAGAGGCAGGGGGAGCCAAAGAGGCCATGGTGGATGGCAGAGAGGCCAAAATGCAAACAGCAATGTTGAATGCTACTACTATGGTAAAATGGGTCATATGGCTAAAGACTACTATAAAAAGCAGAATGACATTATGAATGGAAAGTTATAGCAAGGGAATTATGCATCTTCTAGTAGATAGGGTGATGAAAAAAATGAGCATCTGTTTATGGTGCAACACATGACCAATTCTGTGACAAGTGCAGAAGAAAGCAATGATGTGTGGTATGTTGACTCAGGTGCGTCAAACCACATGATAGGTCATGCAGAATAGATGCAGGATGCAAGGAAAATGGAAAGACTAGGATTTGTGGAGACTGGTGATGATACTGCACATCCTATTGTGCAGATTGGTAAAATTCCTTTGTCTATGCAGGATGGGAAAAAGAAATACTTGTCTGATGTATTTCATGTCCTGAATATCACCAAGAACCTGGTTTCTACTGGTCAAATGGTTGAGCAGGGCTTGCAGGTCAGATTTAATCCTCATGGATGCTTTCTTAAGGATATGAAAAATAACAGTCGCTTGATAGCAAAAGGAAAGAAGAAGGGCAGGATGTTTACGTTGGATGCGGACATGCCTAAATTGAGTGCATCAATGTTTGCACATGGGACCGGTGTAGTTGCAGATATTAATATCTGGCATAAACGCATCGGTCATGTTAATGTACAACGACTTAAATCAATGCAGGCCCAAAATATTATTGCAAGATTGCCTAAATTCAAGGTTGCAGAAATGCATAAGGTATGTGAAGCCTGTCAATTTGGAAAACAAGCAAGGAAACCATTCCCTAGACATGTTAAAGAGAGTAAGAAGCCCTTGGAATTAATCCACTCTGATGTGTGGACTACTAAAGCTGCATCTATTGGAGGCTGCCATTACTTTGTCACTTTTATTGATGAGTACAGCAGAAAAGTTTGGGTGTATTTTCTAAAAAAGAAAAGTGAAGTGTTTGGGCATTTCAAAGCTTTTAAAGCTATGGTTGAAAAAGAAACAGGCCTAAGGTCAGATGGAGGGGGAGAGTACCTCTCAAATGAGTTTGCAAGGTTCCTGCAGGAGCATGGCATAAAGCAGCAATATTCATGCAGTCATACCCCACAGCAAAATGGACTTGTAGAAAGGAAAAACAGGCATATTGGAGAGGTATGCTAAATGAAAAAGACCTACCAAATTATTATTGGGCTGAAGCAGTTGCTACAGCAGTTTACATAATGAACAGGACTCCCAGTGCAGCAATACATGGCATGATGCCAGAGGAGATGTATACTGGTAGGAAACCAGATATTTCTCATTTGAAAATTTTTGGTTGCATTGTCTATGTTCATGTGCCAGATGAGTTGAGTCCAGGTTGGATCCAAAAGTTGAGAAGTGCATCTTTATTGGTTATTCTCTGCAGCAGAAAGGGTATAGATGCTATTACCCTTCTACTCATAAGTTTACAGTGAGCAGAGATGTTGCTTTTGATGAGATGAGCAGCTGGTATAAACTAGTAAATGTGATTGATGATGTAGATGCACAAAATGGTAATGTTGCACAGAATTCACAGCAGTAATCACAAAATATTAGTGGACCTGCAGTGTCCTCTAGCAGTGGTTCACATACTTCACCATGGATAGGTAGATTGAGATCAGGAGAATCTCCTCAAAGCAATGCAAACAGTGCTATGCAAGTATCACGAAAAGGAAAAGAGAAAGTAGATTAGCCCATGTTTGATGTGAATGCAGGTCACTCTTATGTGGATGGTGAATCCAGTGGCTTAGAACAGAGCATTGATGATGAGTTGGGTATTCCTTCTGTTGTTACACCTGGAGTAAGGAAGACCAGGGATGTTTTGAGAGCACCTGGGAGTGAGCCTATTTTGCACAGGTCTACCAGAGCTAGGTATCCTGTGGATAGGCTGAAATATGATGGATTTACAGCCATTCACTATGCCTATATGGTCAAAGTGATACAGGAACCAGAACCCACTTCTTTTGAGCAAGCCATGGGAAAAGAAAAATGGGAGAAAGCCATGGATGAAGAAATGGATGCCTTGGAAGGAAATGCTACATGGGAATTGGTGCCTTTGCCTAAAGACAAGAATGCAATTGGCTGTAAGTGGGTTTATAAGGTGAAGCACAATGCAGATGGTTCTGTGAACAGATACAAGGGTATGCACAGAGATATGGCATTGATTATGAAGAAACATTCAGTCCGTAAGAGATGGCAACCGTAAGAGCAGTCATTGCTATGGCTGCATCAAAGGGATGGTCTTTACATCAGATGGATGTAAAGAATGCCTTCTTGCATGCTGATTTGCAAGAAGAGGTCTTTATGGAGCAGCCACCAGGTTATGTTCATGCTGTTCATCCTAAGTTTGTTTGCAGGTTGAAGAAAGCCTTGTATGGCTTGAAGCAAGCACCTAGAGCATGGTCTGACAAGATAGGACAGTATCTTGTCACTATTGGCTTTCAGATTTCCAAGGCAGATTTCTCACTTTATGTCAGAAAAACAGAGAAAGGTATTATGCTGCTTGTCATTTATGTTGATGATTTCATCATCACAGGTGATAGTGATGAAGATATCCTTCATGTGAAAATGCTATTGAATCAGAAGTTTGAGATGAAGGATTTGGGAGAGCTGCATTATTTCTTGGGCATTGAGGTGATTAGATCACCAAGTGAGATATGGCTCTTGCAGAGGCAGTATGGATTGGACATGCTGTCCAAATATGGGATGACAGGCTGTAAGCCTATTTTAGTTCCTTTGGAGCAGAATGTGAAGTTGAGTGCAAATGCAGGTGAGATTCTGGAAGACCCTACTATGTACAGACGCATAGTAGGAAGTTTGATTTATATGACTATTACCAGGCGAGATTTGAGCTATGCTGTTGGATTTCTAAGTCAGTTTATGCAGGCTACAAGGAAACCGCATTTGGATGCGGCTAGATGCATACTCAGGTATGTGAAGTCCACATTGCAGAGTATGGACTATTTTATGAGACTAGGGTTCATATACAGTTGCATGGATACACTGATGCTGATTGGGCTCGTAGTAGTTCTGATAGACGATCTACCAGTGGATATGTGTTCTCTTTTGGAAGTGCTGCAGTCACTTCGAGCAGCAAGAAATAGCCTACAATTGCCTTGTCGAGCACAGAGGCTGAGTATAGGGGTGCAGCAGTGGCTGCATGTGAGGTAGCTTGGTTGCATAAGCTACTTTATGATATGCATCAATCTACAGATGGGCCAGTTGTGATTTATTGTGACAACATGAGCAGTATACACTTGGCAAATAACCCAGTCTATCATGCTAGAACAAAGCACATTGAGGTGCATTATCACTGTGTGTGGGAGAAGGTTTTACTAGGTCTTATTGATCTAGTTTATATCAGCACAGAGGATCAGGTAGTTGACATATTCACGAAGGCATTAGGCGCAGAGAAGCTGCGCAAGTTTAGAGACCTGCTTGGTGTGCAGGAATTGGGATTGAGCTTGAGGGGGAGTGTTGAGATATCAAGCTCCACTCGTGATATGCCAAGGTGACCATTGTGCATTTATGTCACCGACTTGTTAGCTGCAGATGCGGTTGGTACACCGCCCATGAATAATAGCTGGATGACAGCTATCCTTATGTACTCTAGTTCATGGCTCAGTTAGTATGCCACCTTAGTTAGCTGAGTTTGGTTTGAGACCCAAATATGGGGTTCTTCTATTTCTTTGTACTAGAGTTCTTTTGGCTTTCACAACTAAGAAGAGGAAAACTGTTTTTAGCCTCCACCTTTGTGTGTATTCCCCCATTGTGTATGTGAGAAAGCCGCAAGTGAGACTCCTTCCTTCTCTCCCACTATCTTCACACTTCCTTCATTTGCAGCTCAAACAACCTCTTCATGAGGTAAACTTTATTAGACGCAGTTTCCTTCTCATAAGTGGCACATAGTTTCTTCCACAAATCTTCTGTAGTCTGCTCATTTACTACTGTGAAATAAATTGACTCTGCAAGATGAAGTCTAATAGTAGACTTTGCTAATGCATCCAACTCATTCCAATCATCCTCAAACATATTTGCAGGCTTAGCTTCAATCCTTGCCAAGGGTTTAATTTGCTTCTTTTGAATAAGCACATCCCTTATCTGTTCTTTCCACAAAGAAAAGTTTGTCCCATCAAACTTTTTAATGTTGAAAAACTCCTTTTCAGACAAGGAAGAGGATGCCATGATGCAAATAAAGCAAAATCCCAAATGATAGTGCTTGCAAGAGAGAATCACACCAAATACTAGGTGCACCCAAATGTGTATGCCACAATAGAGTGAAATATCACCAAAACTCAAAGCTCAAAGCATCAAAAAGATACAGCTGACTCATGTGCATGTACTATGCATCCATATGAGCAAATTTGGCCCAAAAAAAAATGCCAACTGTAATGGCAATCCAAAATGCCAATAACTGCCAAATGGCTCAAGCATAAACACCGTCCATGGGCATATGGATCAATAATATCTCATCCAAGAGAGCATAACACTATCAGTGCATCACCTGCAATGTGTCAAAGCTGTCCCTCAGCATAAAATAGCATCCATGTGCAAAGCGTCTATAAAAATAGCATCCCACAAGGCAATTTGGGCCTATCAGTGCATCCAATAAGGATCACAATGCATCCAAATGGCCTATAAATCATCCACTGCAACCCAATGCACACCACAAATGAGCACACATGGCTCAAACTGCAACCAGCTTGATCTACATAAGGTATGCTCAAAACATCATGGTCCGACGGAAAAGACCGCTATTGAAAATCGAACCTGAGATGCCTCAAATCATGGGTGCCATTGCATAATCGGACTCAGCAAGAAAATATACAAATATCTCTCTTCTGTCGGAACTCCAAAATCCCAACCGATGAGTGAGAAATGGGAGTCAACACTTATCCACTGCCATGTGGCATAAATCTAAGGTTTCAAAACCTTAGAATGAAAAATGCATAATAGAGAGATGAAATCGAATACACAGAGATCTATAACTCTAAAAATACTCCACCGAATCATGCAAGAACTAACAGGTAGGGGTTTTTGGGCATCCGGAACGCAATGGGACATATGGTTTTGGAAACCGTGGTCTCAATCACTGGCTCCAACACACAAACTGAAAAACGTTTTTGGAAACAGAGCTGTTTGTAAACTCCACCGGAGTGCAAATGATGAGCAAGATAGAAGTTTTAGGACCTCCTGAGTCCACCGGAACTGACAGATCTGCAAATGGTAGCTCTAAACTTGAGTTCCAAGACCCAGGCAGAAAAATGCAGAAACTGACACAGTGAGTCAGAAATCCAATGAAATGATCCCAGATTCAAGAATGAAGGTGTTTCCAAGCTCTTGAAGTGAAGTGGACACCAAAAGCAAGCAATAGTTGCCTCTACAAGTCAATACGGAGTCTCTAGCATCAAACAGAACAGGGAAAAGCTCAAAAAACGACTTTTTCTTTGAAAACACTTAACAGGCTCTCAAAACCACTTCACAAAACCAAAGTGACTTTTCCAAAGGTTCCTCCAAGGTCTCTACACACTCGGATGCAAGTAAAGTCAATCGGATGAACACTCGGCTTGGTGGGTACAGAACACCCTAATCTTCTTTTTCATTCATTTATATATGTGTTTGAGTATTGTACATAACTGGGGTAAAGGCATAGTGACCTTTAACCCCCACATTTTTTATTCCATTTCTCAAATTGGACTTTACACAAGTCCAAAAATTTTTAATAGTGTGTTGAAAGCAGTAGATGCCAGAAAATTGATTCTAAAGGCTGCACCCTATCAACTCATTGCAGGACAACTGTATAAGATGGGCAAGGACCAGATATTAAGAAGATGTGTAATGCCTCATGAGATCATGCTAGTCCTGAGTGAAGTCCATGAAGGCATTGTAGGAGGGTGATCCTGAGTGAAGTCTTTACTTCCCAGGTGATCTAATTGAGCATGCGTGAATGCCTGGAAGTTCAGCAGCTCTGTGGGAGGAAGCCTGCGTGAATGCCTGGAAGCTCAGTAGCTCTGTGGGAGGAAGCCGAGTGTTTTGCACCCACCAAAACAGGTGTGGCTCTCTGTTTCTCTCTCTCCTCTTCCGTTCTTGCTTCCGTTGAGAGCACTCTCAACTGGTATCAGAGACTGGGTGATCTAGTTGAGGGTGCGTGAATGCCTGGAAGCTCAGCAGCTCTGTGGGAGGAAGCCGAGTGTCTTTACACACTTGGCTTGGTGGGTGCCAAGCTTGGTGGGTGCAAAACACCCTAATCTTCTTTTTCATTCATTTATATATGTGTTTGAGTATTGTACATAACTAGGGTAAAGGCACAGTGACCTTTAACCCCCACATTTTTTAGTCCATTTCTCAAATTTTATTTGATAATATGGAGACAAATCTGAATTTTTCATTTTCTTTCCATCCCCAGATGGATGGTCAAAGTGAAGTAGCAAATTCTATTAGCATTGGATATGCTGAAATGTTACGTGGATGACCAAGGTTCAAACTAGGAAAAGTACCTACCATTGGTAGAGTTTGCTTACAATAATACAGTACATAGCTCTACAGGGAAAGCCCCCTTTGAGGTCATCTAGGGGAAGGTGATTATGCCACCTATCCTAAGGACCAAGGACGAAATATTTATAGCTGATCAGTTTGTGAGAGACCTCCAGACAGCTTACAGCCAAGTCCAGACATCAATTGAAAGGTCTCAAGAAAAGCATAAAAGAGCTGTAGCAGATAAGCATAGGAGACAGTTAGATCTCAAGGAAGGGGATTGGCACCACATCCCAAGCTCTTTGATGTAATCTTCTTGAAGGAGTACCTATGGGCACCTCCATGTCTCAGAACCCATCCCAAGTTCTATGCAGTTCCACGGTGTAAAAAATGGGAAGCCAACATACACACTTTGGCTGAATATCGAACCATTAATTGGCCAATGATCGAACCATACTCTGGTGTAGAATGGAATATCCAAGGCACAATGGTCCGAGCACTTCAGCAGCATGAGCAAATAATGCGTAGCAACATTGATCGCTTCCTTCGCCTAAGTGCTATATTCTGTAAAACATTGGAATTCATTCTAGAGGTCCCATGTTACCTCGATTCCCATTTTCCTCCACTCAGTTTTAATCCCAATGAACGGGTTGATGCTCAGATTACAAGCCAACTCTATCTAAGAGTGATCTTCTTAGAAGCATGCCACATATCTCTGTTCGAGCAAATGGTGGATACCGGCTACCTGGAAACTGAGCAAAAATTGTATGGTGCCAAGGCTTTACAGTAAGATCGATTGGCACGACACAAGTTCCACAGCCACTGGATTAAAGGCATGGCAACCCACGTACGTGCTCATAATAAGCCATAATCCGAGGACGAGTAATAAAATGGATCTGGGAGTATGTTGACCTTGTGCCAACATGGACTTAGGTAGAACAGAATGTGTGTGTAGAGTAGCAGCAAAAAGCTCCGCTTGTACTTTCATAAGGCTAGAAATAATCCCTCTTAGAAATCCAACTTGCATGTTCTACATGCAAGTTCTACATACAACTCCTACATGCAACTCCTACATGCGAGTTGTACATGCGAGTTCTACATGCGACTTCTACATACAACTTCTACATACAACTCCTACATGCAACTCCTACATGCAAGTTGTACATGCAAGTCCTACATACGACTTCTACATACAACTCCTACATGCAACTCCTACATGCGAGTTGTACATGTAAGTTCTACATACGACTTCTACATGCAACTTCTATATGCAAGTTCTACATGTAGAGAGAGAATGTGTTACAATTCCTACATGCAAAGAGAGAAGCTCTCCAACTTGTATAAATACCCCATAATGGAATGAAGCCCATGTTGAGAGTTGTGGTGCCATGAGCACTTGTAGAGCAAAGGTATGAGCAAAGGATAAGCTGCCACATGGCATGGAGGAGATATCCCACATGTGAGCAAGCAAATGGATGTAAGTACCCTCACCTATAAAAGGGAGGTTCATTTGAAGTAATATCAATCAAGCACTTTGCACTATCTCAAGATTCTCTTTATGAGTCCAAGCTAATCTATCTTGGAACCTAATTGACTTGAGATACATGTCATGAGCACTCTCTTCATCATGTTTCCACATAGGTTTATTCCACCTTAGAGTGCTCCATAGATCCTGAGGCACACATGTTTTGTCATGGTATCAGAGCTTAGGTCTAGTCTCCTAGATTAGTTGTAGGTTGCCTTAGGAGCACATGTTTTCTCCTAGGTTAGTTTTTAGTTTTTTAGATTGAAAGAATTCCGTCCATGAGAGTTGAAGATTTCCGTTCAATTGTTTTGTGAGAGTTCCATTGTGAAAAAGAGAGAGCTCTTGTGAGTCCACTCTTTATGCAGAGAGAGAGAGAGAGAGAGATTAAAGCTCTGAGTGGCATATCACAAGCTACTAGGTTCCTCCTGTAGAGATTGCTTCCGGCAAGAGTTTCGGATAGGATATGTTGCAATATCTATGCTGAAAACATTTGAAACAGCTTTGGCAAGCTAGTACTAAGAGTTTCTTTACGACACGACTCAGCCAAAGGCGGCCAAAGCTTCAACAACACGCAGAATCCAACTTATATGATCTGTAGCGACCTCCAACACCGAATGTTTATCAGCCTGCCAGTAGCCGCCTATCCTCAACGATAATGTTTGTAGCACAAAATCTCCGATGGACAAGCTCCTCTAAATTCAGACTGCCCAACAGCATACATCTCTAGCACAGGCGCAACTTTGAAGCGGACGCGGTTTCTTGCTCCAGCCTTCAAGCAACGTGCTTCGTGCTCCAGCGCATGCACACAGCTCCATAGCCGAACGGCTCTCAACCTTCAACAACTCCTGTATTTTCGGCCAATTGAGCTCATTAAACATCGTTCAAAGAGCAACGTCAACGGCGACGGCAACGGCAATCGGTGACTGAGCATGGTGCCACATCTTGTGCTTGAGCTTCTTCAACCGACCTCCTAGTCCTCCTCTGTAGAACAGCAGTGCAAGCCCGGCTTTGTGGCTGTGCAATAAAAACTACAGTCTCCAAGAGGTTGCGATAGCTCCAAATGGCCTGCAAGCCCGTCTTCTCTCCAGCTGCACCTGGAGCGAAGAATTGGTGGGATCAACCGATTTATCACAGCTTGAGCACGAAACAGGAAAGCTTTCTCCACTGGGTGAAAAGGACTTTGATGGTTTACGATTACTGCCTCGACAAAGCACGTTATCCTCAACCGCCAGCCCACGCTTATCGACTCAGAAAGAAAAGGCGACCCTCTCCAAACTAGACGGAATCTCTGCAACGATTGCTACGCCCAGCCAGCCGACAGACCTCTTGTCTCAACATCAGCGCCGGACCCTGCACGAACTGCAGCGACTCCAGTGAAGCCATCATCGTCGCAAAGAAGCTGCAAATCTTCTCTTTCTCCAAGGTTCCCTTGATTGACACGTGGCAGGATAATAACTAACCTTGGTTAAGTTAATCTAACTACAGTGAACCTTGGTTGAGTTTCCAGTCACACTAGGGTTAGCTCACCTTTGGTCAAATGGGTAACTATGGTTAAAGTTAGAGCTAGTTAAGCCACATAAGCAAGCACAGTCAGTAGTGCCACCTAAGCACAGAGTCCCTTTGTAAGCACAGTATGGAATTGAGCATGTGAATCCCTATGCCACATCATCAAAGGCCCTCTTCTTCACAGAATCTTTGACAAGCCATAACTTGCAATCCAAGAGGAATTTGCACACGCTCCAAAAAGGAAAAGTGATCGTCTTTTCGAGCTCTATGCGCCTGTCATGTCAAAATCATTGTATGCAATTAGACACTGCCAATATTGAAAGAAATCAATTGGTAAGACCTTTGCAACAATTGGAAAAGCAAAGCATGAATGCAAACATCGATGTTTTAAAAAAAAAAAGCAAGCCAAAAGCACAAGTGCATGAGATGACCATAGCAAAAAGCATGGCATCCACACATAAAGCATCAAGGCATATGGTAGAACAAAGCATCATGCAGGTAGCTACACCAAGCAAAGAAGCAAACGAGTCATCATCAAGCCATGAGCGAAAAGGTGACATCAATGGAATGTAATGAAAAGCAAAAAACCTTGCCAACCTTGCCTATATTTTGTAAATCAAACCTGACCACCTGAGAGTAGCTATGAAAGCACCCAGGGGAGGTATTGACATGTAGAAGCCACACTTGACCACCTTAAGTAGCATGCATGCACTAAGGGGAGGTGATGGAATGTAACTCACATCTGACCACCTTGCAGTAGCCAAAGGATCATGGCACCAAGGGGAGGTGTTGAGAGTTGTGGTGCCATGAGCACTTGTAGAGCAAAGGTATGAGCAAAGGATAAGCTGCCACATGGCATGGAGGAGATATCCCACATGTGAGCAAGAAAATGGATGTAAGTACCCTCACCTATAAAAGGGAGGTTCATTTGAAGTAATATCAATCAAGCACTTTGCACTATCTCAAGATTCTCTTTATGAGTCCAAGCTAATCTATCTTGGAACCTAATTGACTTGAGATACATGTCATGAGCACTCTCTTCATCATGTTTCCACATAGGTTTCATCCACCTTAGAGTGCTCCACAGATCCTGAGGCACACATGTTTTGTCAGCCCACACTCTTTGGGGCATTGTGTTGAGTTCTACTTTGGTATTCCAAGCAATTGTCTCAAGTGTCTAGCTTGCACTCCACGTCCAAAAGCATGTCCTAACCTTGCAACTCCTCCTCCCCTCTCCTCCAACCTTGCAACCCATCCTCTCCCTCTCCTCCTCCCTCCTCCTCCTCCCTCCTCCTCCTCCTCCTCCCTCTTCCTCCTCCTCCTCCCTCCTCCTCCACCTCCTCTCTCCTTCTCCCTTCTCCTCCTCCCTTCTCCTCCTCCTCCTCCCTCCTCTCTCTTCTTTCCCACATGCTCTTACACCTTCTTCCTCTCCCACTCCTATACCCTTAGTTCCTCAACTCTTAAACTCCATGATCTACAAGGGAGACCAGTTCTCCACCATGTACTCTACTCTAAACCTTGGAACCTCTCTCTAAAGCTTGGAGCCTCCTTCTAACCCTGGAACCTCCTTCTAACCCTTAAACCCCTCCTAAACCCTACAACCCCCAATGAAGGCGAAAGTCTTCATTACCTCAACCATGATGATACATGTTCCTTTTACACATGCATGCACTATGTTTGCTTACCACACTTAAGCCTACGTCTCTCATTGGAACACAACTCGAGGTCCTAAGCTACACGTATACTATAAATGATAACCTCGATATATCTGTAGGTGACAAAAAGCCTCGAAACCCTGCATACTGAGAATACCTTGCTCTTCCTACGGAAGTTGTAGGAAAGAGCCAACACCCTCCCCTCATCAAAAACTCCATCCCCCTACCCCTCGCCCGCGCCTCGCACCACCTTGCCCACCCCGCCCCATCCCGTGCCCTGCCCCCCGCCCCCCTCCCCTCTCCCCCCTGCGCCCTCCCCTTCCCCCTCGGCGCTGCTCCTCCCTGCCCCCCTCCCCTCTCCCCCCATGCCCTCCCCTTCCCCCTTGCTGCTGCTCCCCCCCGCCCCCCTCCCCTCCCCTACCCTCTACCCTTCCCCCTCCCCACTGCCCCGCTCTCGCTCGCCCCCTCTCTGCCCCCTATGCGAACTCCTCCCCCTACCCTCTACCCTTCCCCCTGCCCCCCTACCCTCTACGCTTCCCCCTCCCCCCCACCACCGCGAGAGCCCCCCCCCCAACAAACTGTTGTAATAATTTAAAAAAAAGCCCCTAACCTTAAACTAACCATGGGTTAGTTAACCCTAGGTTAGGTTAGTTTAACTTAATTAGGTTAGTTACTGACAGTTAGGTTAGTCTAACTAACCTTTAGTTAGTAACTAACTGTACAGTTAATGAACTTAGTTAGGTTAACCTCCCAGTTATAGTAACTGGGAGGCTATAGGTTAGTTAATCTAACTAGATTAACTTGGTTCAAACCCCTCAGTTAGACTTAAAGTCCATTGACACCACCCTTAGGACCACCCCCCAGAAAAAAAGCACATTTTACCCCTACTTTATCCCCTCGTAACTCATCCGTTTGGGACCCAAACTGAACCCCGCTTGAACCAAGATTTCACACATGGAAACACCATGCTACAGGGTATTTTTACAGCCCATTGCACACCATTTTGACATCCCTAGCACTCGCTCAATCGCACCCTCGTGTGGGCCTCGTTTTGCACAAATTCACTCGTATCTTCACGCATCTCTGATGAACGATCCGTCTATATTAGCACAGTTCCCTACACATGTAAGACAATCTTAGGCACATTATTAACATGACAGTCTCTACACAAACTAACACCACTCAAGACCGTATTAGATAATTCGGGAAAAACCCAATTCTCAGAATGGCAGTTTTGGAAGAAATTGTAGCTCCCCTCAATGAAAAAACAGGAGAAATATGTGAAAATAGACTAGATAGCCATTCATGAAGTGTGAAATATCAACTACATTCTCAAATAATAAATAGAATATCAGTGTCTAAACTACGTTATCATCAAAAAAATAATAAACTTTGAAACCCATTTGAGTTAGATTCATCTCGTGAGCCATAGTGATGTTCAAAAACACCTCCATAATTTTGGAATTTCCATTGATATTGAGACTCGCTTTTGTTGTGAGCATTCTCATTTGAAAATCTCCAAAACACCGTTTAAAAAATGTAGAGTGTAATTAATAACCATGAGTATTGCAATGAAAACGCACAGGCTCTTTAACTTAGTAAGATATGTAGTTGATGGAAAATCAAGATATGTAGTTGAGGAGAATGAATGCAAGATATGTAGTTGATGGAAAATCAATGGGCAATGACAAGCATTTGATGTAATTTAGGTGGCAATGACAATCATTTATTGTGCACTTTCAATTTTTGGACTGACTATCATTATTGTAAAACGATAACTTTACATGTCATGTTGATTACTCATTGCAAAGTAAAAAAGTACACTTTAGGATGGAAACATAACAACTTGTTGATACACCATTGAAATCCCTGAAATAAATCATGATTCCAAAGAAACTCTCAACCACTAGCGGAGAATGGCAGTAGGATAATGGCAAAAGTGCCAATGCACATGTGAGTTTAGGATTCCTTGTGCATGTTTTCAGGTCATGATATGAGATTGGCACCACTACCATTCTCCACTGGTGGCATTCTCCACAGAGATTGGCACAATTCCATATGATCTCTGCACATGGGAGTTTCGGCTTCTCAATGACATTTCTTAGGGCCTAATAAGAGATTGGCACCACTGCCATTCTTCACTTGTACAAATGTTTACCATACTATTCTAGGAGGGGTATTCCAGTGATCATAGGAGAGTGGTGTCCGATTCCAATCCACATGTGAGTTTGACGATCTCAGAGATTGACACAATTCCATATGATCTCTACACAACGGAGACAATGATCACTACATAAAAGAATGCACATGTGAGTTTAGGATTCCTTGTGCACCACTGCCATTCTCCACTGGTGGCATTCTATAATGGCAAAACTGCCAATCCACATGAGTTTATGATTCCTTGTGCTTGTTTTCAGGTCATGGTATGAGATTGGCACCACTACCACTCTCCACTGTTGGCATTCTCCACAGAGATTAACACAATTCCATATGATCTCTACACAGCGGAGACAGTGACCACTACATAGAAGAATGCACATGTGAGTTTAGGCTTCTCAATGCCATTTCTTAGGGCCTAATAAGAGATTGGCACCACTACCATTCTCTTGTACAAATGTTTACCCTACTATTCTAGGAGGGGTATTCCAATGATCATAGGCGAGTGGTGTCCGATTCCAATCCACATGTGAGTCTGATGATCTCAGTATCATTATGTAGGTGCCACCATGAGTTTGGCATCACTGCCATTCTCCACTAGTGGTTTTCTAGACAAACTAAACCTATAGATTGACATTCCAAGGCCTAATAAGAGATTGACACAATTCCATATGATCTCTACACAGCGGAAACAGTGATCACTACATAGAAGAATGAGCATGTGAGTTTAGGCTTATCAATGCCATTTCTTAGGACCTAATAAGAGATTGGCACCACATCCATTCTCCACTTGTACAAATGTTCACCCTACTATTCTAGGAGGGGTATTCCAATGATCATAGGAGAGTGGTGTCTAATTCCAATCCACATGTGAGTTTGATGAACTCAGAGATTGACACAATTCCATATGATCTCTACACAGTGGAGACAGTGATCTCTACATAGAAGAATGCACATGTGAGTTTAGGATTCCTTGTGCATGTTTGCAGGTCATGTTATGAGATTGGCACCACTACCATTCTCCACTGGTGGCATTCTCCACAGAGATTGACACAATTCCATATGATCTCTACACAGCGGAGACAGTGATCGCTACATAGAAGAATGAGCATGTGAGTTTAGGCTTCTCAATGCCATTTCCAATTCCCAATTTGGGAAAAAACCCAATTCCTAGAATGGCAGTTTTGGAAGAAATTGTAGCTCCCCTCAATGAAAAAACAGGAGAAATATGTGAAAATAGACTAGATAGCCATTCATGAAGTGTGAATATCAACTACATTCTCAAATAATAAATAGAATATCAGTGTCTAAACTACGTTATCATCAAAAAAATAATAAACTTTGAAACCCATTTGAGTTAGATTCATCTCGTGAGCCATAGTGATGTTCAAAAACACCTTCATAATTCTGGAATTTCCATTGATATTGAGACTCGCTTTTGTTGTGAGCATTCTCATTTGAAAATCTCCAAAACACCGTTTAAAAAATGTAGAGTGTAATTAATAACCATGAGTATTGCAATGAAAACGCACAGGCTCTTTAACTTAGTAAGATATGTAGTTGATGGAAAATCAAGATATGTAGTTGAGGAGAATGAATGCAAGATATGTAGTTGATGGAAAATCAATGGGTAATGACAAGCATTTGATGTAATTTAGGTGGCAATGACAATCATTTATTGTGCACTTTCAATTTTTGGACTGACTATCATTATTGTAAAACGATAACTTTACATGTCATGTTGATTACTCATTGCAAAGTAAAAAAGTACACTTTAGGATGGAAACATAACAACTTGTTGATACACCATTGAAATCCCTGAAATAAATCATGATTCCAAAGAAACTCTCAACCACTAGCGGAGAATGGCAGTAGGATAATGGCAAAAGTGCCAATGCACATGTGAGTTTAGGATTCCTTGTGCATGTTTTCAGGTCATGATATGAGATTGGCACCACTACCATTCTCCACTGGTGGCATTCTCCACAGAGATTGGCACAATTCCATATGATCTCTGCACATGGGAGTTTAGGCTTCTCAATGACATTTCTTAGGGCCTAATAAGAGATTGGCACCACTGCCATTCTTCACTTGTACAAATGTTTACCATACTATTCTAGGAGGGGTATTCCAGTGATCATAGGAGAGTGGTGTCCGATTCCAATCCACATGTGAGTTTGACGATCTCAGAGATTGACACAATTCCATATGATCTCTACACAACGGAGACAGTGATCACTACATAAAAGAATGCACATGTGAGTTTAGGATTCCTTGTGCACCACTGCCATTCTCCACTGGTGGCATTCTATAATGGCAAAACTGCCAATCCACATGAGTTTATGATTCCTTGTGCTTGTTTTCAGGTCATGGTATGAGATTGGCACCACTACCACTCTCCACTGTTGGCATTCTCCACAGAGATTAACACAATTCCATATGATCTCTACACAGCGGAGGCAGTGACCACTACATAGAAGAATGCACATGTGAGTTTAGGCTTCTCAATGCCATTTCTTAGGGCCTAATAAGAGATTGGCACCACTACCATTCTCTTGTACAAATGTTTACCCTACTATTCTAGGAGGGGTATTCCAATGATCATAGGCGAGTGGTGTCCGATTCCAATCCACATGTGAGTCTGATGATCTCAGTATCATTATGTAGGTGCCACCATGAGTTTGGCATCACTGCCATTCTCCACTAGTGGTTTTCTAGACAAACTAAACCTATAGATTGACATTCCAAGGCCTAATAAGAGATTGACACAATTCCATATGATCTCTACACAGCGGAGACAGTGATCACTACATAGAAGAATGAGCATGTGAGTTTAGGCTTGTCAATGCCATTTCTTAGGACCTAATAAGAGATTGGCACCACATCCATTCTCCACTTGTACAAATGTTCACCCTACTATTCTAGGAGGGGTATTCCAATGATCATAGGAGAGTGGTGTTGTCTAATTCCAATCCACATGTGAGTTTCATGAACTCAGAGATTGACACAATTCAATATGATCTCTACACAGCGGAGACAGTGATCTCTACATAGAAGAATGCACATGTGAGTTTACGATTCCTTGTGCATGTTTGCAGGTCATGTTATGAGATTGGCACCACTACCATTCTCCATTGGTGGCATTCTCCACAGAGATTGACACAATTCCATATGATCTCTACACAGCGGAGACAGTGATCGCTACATAGAAGAATGAGCATGTGAGTTTAGGCTTCTCAATGCCATTTCCAATTCCCAATTGGGGAAAAAACCCAATTCCTAGAATGGCAGTTTGGAAGAAATTGTAGCTCCCCTCAATGAAAAAACAGGAGAAATATGTGAAAATAGACTAGATAGCCATTCATGAAGGTGAAATAGCAACTACATTCTCAAATAATAAATAGAATATCAGTGTCTAAACTACGTTATCATCAAAATAATAATAAACTTTGAAACCCATTTGAGTTAGATTCATCTCATGAGCCATAGTGATGTTCAAAAACACCTTCATAATAGCGAGTCTCTGGAATTTCCATTGATATTGAGACTCGCTTTTGTTTGTGAGAATTCTCATTTGAAAATCTCCAAAATACCATTTAAAAAATGTAGAGTGTAATTAATAACCATGAGTATTGCAATGAAAACGCACAGGCTCTTTAACTTAGTAAGATATGCAGTTCATGGAAAATCAAGATATGTAGTTGAGGAGAATGAATGCAAGATATGTAGTTGATGGAAAATCACTGAGCAATGACAAGCATTTGATGTAATTTAGGTGGCAATGACAATCATTTATTGTGCACTTTCAATGTTTGGACTGACTAGCATTAAAAACAATTACTTTACATGTCATGTTGATTACTCATTGCAAAGTAAAAAAGTACACTTTAGGATGAAAACATAACTTGTTGATACACCATTGAAATCCCTGAAATAAATCATGATTCCAAAGAAACTCTCAATTTCTAGCCCCAAAGAGAATGGCACCGGAAAGAATGGCACGAGAGACACTCCTTCTAAATACATTATGAATGTAGTTATGAGCATGTTTGCATATTATTCACACACAACAATTACGCACCAATTTACATAGTTGGCAAGAAAGTAGTAATTCCCATAAGTAATGATTGTATAAAGATATACAATGTTGTTATTCAAAACTCATAGTCTGCAAATAGCTCCTCTCCTGCATGTATATCATCTATGGATTCAATACAAATGTGACCATATTCTGCAATATCTATGTTCATCATGGGGTCATACCAAGGTGGAACATCAGGGGAAAATACATAACAAACATTTGGCTTTACATTGGTATTTCTATTGCTGTTAATAAATCCTGCCACATTGCCATATTGAACATCACCAACAATATGCACCATATCCTTCATAGGGACAGTAGGGTCCTCTTGGATCGAGTACTTCTTTAGCCTTGGATGAACTCTACATAATTCCTTCCAGTCTCTGTAGGAGTACTTGTCACCTCCATAATGGAGAATAGTAGTCCCTCTCTTGATGGAGCCATGCACAAACAAGCCCAAGCCAGCTCCTGTAATGGTTGACTCATGCACCTCGAAAGCCACATTTTTTATCCAGAACACTTCGTTGATAGGGACAGGTAACTTTGGTGGTCCAAATGGATCTCGTTCTGGTATGTACCTACTCAAGCTTGATTTGAACGTATATCTATCTACATCACAAAAGGCAAATTCAATTAGCTACAACAACAGTTATATATATTGAGATAAAATCAAAAAACACTTTGACATATGTAACTTCATGAAAAATACGCATTCTGTAGTCGGGTTATGTAGCCCTTAGCAATGTATTTCTTGATATAGCGACCTTTGTACCCTAGGTCTATAGCCAATTGAGAAACTTGCATAGCATTCATGCTAGAGAGTTGCGGAGCGTTCCTTAAAAGTCTTATTTGGGATGCATTGAGTTTAGGGACCTGGCCATCACCACCATGGGTTGCCCTACCACCTATATCCCTCTCTCTTAGTTGATCTGCAAGAGGAAGATTTCTTGTTTTATATTCCATTCTTGACCATGCATGATTTTCCTCCCTCCATTCATCAATTACTTTCTGGACAAGGTTGAAATCCTTATGCCCCTCCATCACGGGTAATTGTCCATACCGATTTGTCTCAATCATGCTGCGCACATCTTTAGTCTCATCGAGTTGTAGTAAGTACAGCATCAACTCTCTCAGTAGAATATTATCATCCTTGTCTTGTACATCAAACGTTGAAGGAAATATGCAATTTGATGGAGGGCTAATGCAAGCCTTGTATGGGGAGTCATCAACAAGGATTGTCCTTCTAGCATCACATCCAAATGCCTTCGAGATTTTTGCTAAGGGTTTGAAAATTGCCTCAACACCAACCTTGTCAAGCCTATTTATCCTTGTCTTACTGTAAGTGTAGCATCCTTGCTGAGACCATATAACAAAGAAAGGGAGGCTCTCATTTGCATAATTTTGTAGCTTTCCTACCATATCAAGTACGTTATGCTCCATCGCAGTTGACCAGATACCTACATTAAATCTTTGTAGCAAGATTTTAAGAAATTCTATGCACCCAGGACGAACAACCATATAACTATTTTTGCCATGCATAATAGACGAATGTATTGGAGACTTGAATAGGCAGCGACTTAATAACAGGCCATTCAAGTCTAATATGATTGTTAATCGTGGCATATCCAAAGAAATTGTATGTGGATATAGATCCAAATTCTCCTTGAAGTTGCTGGCTTCTAACTCATCCAAATTGTCAGGTGCTATGATTTCATGCATGTTTGCAACAACAATAAGATTATCTAGTTTTGTCCCCAATGTTGAGACAGTACGTTCATCCATGTTCTCTTCTAAGAGTATAGGATTCGTGATATTCCTTGCAATTTTCTCCATTTTTGGGGTTATGTTTTCTTCTATACCTCCTGCATCCATCGCGTAATTGATAGTCCCCATAACTGGTGGTATGTTGCCCTCTACATTTGATGTCTCCACATCCTTCCATGCATCATTGGTCCCTGTGGAAGTTGAGGAATATAGAAATATTTTGATTCTTTAGAGTGTATTCAACAATGTCGAAGCACAAAAGCATATGAAACTAATAAATAACAATAAAGTATGAACATTATCCATCGTCGTTCACTGATTCCATTGTATTTTTGGGGAATGGCAAAAGTGCCAATCTCTCTAAAGGTCAATTGAGAATGCAAATAGTGCAACCTTTCTCTCTGAACTCATAGAGAGAATGGCAATAGTGCCATTCTTCTCTTGGGGTGGTGCTAGTGCCATTTTACATATAAGGTTATGGAGAATGCCACTAGTGCCTTTCTCTATACCCTCATTGGGAGGAGAGAATACTACTAGTGCCTCCCCCCATGTCCCAAAAGAAATGTACAATGCATGATCTGAAAGCATAGATACTGTATTACTTTGGTCCAATAGATTTGTAGAAAGCACCCAAATCAAAACTTTGGTAGAATAGTCAATATTATACAATTTTTAATCTCTGTAATGCTTTCAACTAACATAGATTCAAGAAAGGAACATAACAGTATTACCATTTCTACATAACCACAAAGAGAGAATGGCACTAGTGCCATTCTCCATATGAGGTCGCATAAAATGTTAATAGTACCTCTTACGTATAACCCGACATAGGGAGAATGACACTAGTACCATTCCCCATGTCATTATGTCACACAATTTTATCATACCTAATGTTTAATATCTTTAATATGATGAGAGTATGTGCAATCGAGAAAATCCATAAAAGTCATATTATTTTGAAACTGAATACACAAGGCATAAATGAGTAGCTAAAGACCTTGCTCCAAATCTTCCAATGTAATCTTTGGGATAGCTTCAAGATCTGCTTCAGTTAAAGGTCGCAAGTCTTCAATGTGATGCTCACCCTCTTTAATTCCTTCATCGATAGGTGAATCAGCTCTATGTGTCTCAAGAGGCCTCTCAATGCTAGACCAAATCTTAATATGGGGATTATTTGATGCATGTGCCACACACATAGCCTCGACCTCTGTCGCCTGTTGGGATGTCTTCACCAGCGAGATCACTTTTCTTTTGCTTGACAATGCTTGTAATGCCACACATCCATTAGTAAAGACGTCAACAAAAACTTCATGTTCCCTACTACAATAGCACCTGATGCACTCCTTGATGATGCCATGCTTCACAACCGCCTCTTTTCCATACTCATCGCCCTCATCAGAATAAAGAATATTGTCCTCAATTATTGTGTATGGCCTTGTGATTTCTAACATGTGCTCAAATCCATCAAACCCATCATGTGAGCTAACAAATGACAAAAAACAGAAGGTCTCAGACAAACCCTTTTGTGCACTATCCGATTCATGGATAACACCCACAAACCTTCTATGCCGAAATCGAGCCTCTATCATTGCTTCCTTGAGATTTACCATCTCTGTCATTGTCATAAATGATAGCAATACATACTGTGACGGAGTGGCAACGGTCTCCATCAAGCCACAGAGCAACTTCTTGAAGGTAGCCTTATCCCAACACATGCCTTTGGCAGATCCCTCTGAGGTGTCAAGCACACACAAGCTGATTGGAAGTTGTCCCTTGGAGTGACGTGTTAGAAAGCTCTCCCCCGCCATCTCCATGTTCACTTGAATAATTGTCCAAGGAAAACAAGACTGCGATGTAGACTTGTTACCCTCTATTGAACTAATCACCCAATCAACATAGATTGACGCGGCTTTTGGGAAATCAGGTGTGGAATTGCCAACTTGCAGCTTCTCTTTGACCCATGACTCACATGAACCCTTGAAGCTCTGATAAACAATTGAATCAATTTTGAAGTAAGTTGCAAGGGCATCCCATGTTTGATGTTGGGGCGAAGGGTGACGTGAGTTGAACTCCTTGATGAGCGCTTCTTTCAGGGCTCTATCATGCTTAATCTCCATTTCCCGTTGAGACATTTCAATGGAGTCCTTGTCTTTGCTTGACTTGACCAAGACTATTTCTTTAGACTCAATCTCTGCTTGAAGTGCACGTACATCTTCGTCTTCCAATCCTAGCAGACACCTCATATATGTTATTGTGGGATTTCGACCCTCAAAATCACCCTGCTTCACCAATGTCAAAATCCTAATCCATTGTTCGTAGATGTCATCATCATATGTGACCATGTGTGTGTCCTTGGTAGCAAAGTTTGCGCCCATCGATACGCTTGCAACTCCTACAAAATTCTATATAAAAAAATCAAAATCATCTTAGCTCATTAATCCAACCCCTAGATATTATCGTGTCCTCCCCAGTAGCATTCATCCTCGCATGATCAAAACAAGCAGGATCCAATTGATACACATTGCCTCCCAATGTATGAATTTCGAGACAAGGAACGTTGTCTTTCTCGGTATCCTCCATCTCTTGAACTTGTCCAACATCTTCAAAAGTTTTTCCTTGGACGTTCACAAAACAATGCACTTTATGAAGTTTTTGGAGTTCATTATTGTATATATCCAAAAACCATCCTCTTCCAGAACTAACTCCATCATAAACTGACACCTCTCGAACCTTTCTCTTTCCCTTGCTAGCCATTCTTGCAATGTTCTGTTAACAAAAGAACCAAGGACACAATGAAATGTATAATAGAAAATCATAACTGTAGTAGGAAATATTACAACCACAATGCAACTTCTATTAACAAAATAACCAAGGCGAAGCAACTTATATATGCATTATGAAAAACTACACCAACACAGCAAGCAAATATACACAATATCAATCTCCACATAGATTGACACAATTCCATATGATCTCTACACAGCGGAGACACTGAACACTACATAGAAGAATGCACATGTGAGTTTAGCATTCCTTGTGCATGTTTTCAGGTCATGGTATGAGATTGGCACCACTGCCATTCTCAACTGGTGGCATTCTCCAAAGAGATTGACACAATTCCATATGATCTCTACACAGCGGAGACAGTGATGACTACATAGAAGGATGCACATGTGATTTTAGGCTTCTCAATGCCATTTCTTAGGCCCTAATAAGAGATTGGCACCACTGCCATTCTCCACTTGCACAAATGTTTACCCTACTATTCTAGGAGGGGTATTCCAATCATCATAGGAGAGTGGTGTCCGATTCCAACCCACATGTGAGTCTGATGATCTCAGTGTCATTATGTAGGTGCCACCATGAGTTTGGCATCACTGCCATTTTCCACTAGTGGTTGTCTAGACAAACTAAACCTATAGATTGACATTCCACTACATAGAAGAATGCACATTACCACTAGCGGAGAATGGCAGTAGGATAATGGCAAAAGTGCCAATGCACATGTGAGATTGGCACCACTGCCATTCTCCACTGGTGGCATTCTCCACATAGATTGACACAATTCCATGTGATCTCTGCACTTGTGAATTTAGGCTTCTCAATGCCATTTCTTAGGGCCTAATAAGAGACTGGCACCACTGCCATTCTCCACTTGTACAAATGTTTACCCTACTATTCTAGGAGGGGTATTCCAGTGATCATAGGAGAGTGGTGTCCTATTCCATTCCACATGTGAGTTTGATGATCTCAGTGTCATAGTGTAGTTGCAAGCATGAGATTGGCATCACTGCCATTCTCCGCTAGTGGTAATCTAGACAAACTGAACCTATAGATTGACATTCCACTACATTGAAGGATGCACATTACCACTAGCGGAGAATGGCAGTAGGATAATGGCAAAAGTGTCAATGCACATGTGAGTTTAGGATTCCTTGTGCATGTTTTCAGGTCATGGTATGAGATTGGCACCACTGCCATTCTCCACTGGTGGCATTCTCCACAGAGATTGACACAGGCTTCTCAATGCCATTTCTTAGGGCCTAATAAGAGATTGGCACCACTGCCATTCTCCACTTGTACAGATGTTTACCCTACTATTCCAGGAGGGGTATTCCAATGATCATAGGAGAGTGGTATCTGATTTTAATCCACATGTGAGCGGAGACAGTGATCACTACATAGAAGAATGCACATGTGAGTTTAGGCTTCTCAATGCCATTTCTTAGGGCCAGCATGAGTTTGGCATCACTGCCATTCTCCGCTAGTGAATATCTAGCCAAACTAAACCTATAGATTGACATTCCACTAATTTTATTGGCCGGAGTAGGATAATGGCAAAAGTGCCAATGCACATGTGAGTTTAGGATTCCTTGTGCATGTTTTCAGGTCATGGTATGAGATTGGCACCGCTGCCATTCTCCACTGGTGGCATTCTCCACAAAGATTGACACAATTCTATATGATCTCTACATAGCGGAGACAGTGATCACTACATAGAAGAACGCACATTACCACTAGCGAAGAATGGCAGTGGGATAATGGCAAAAGTGCCAATGCACATGTGAGTTTAGGATTCCTTGTGCCAATGCACATGTGAGTTTAGGCTTCCAATGCCATTTCTTAGGGCCTAATAAGAGATTGGCACCACTGCCATTCTCCACTTGTACAAATGTTTACTCTACTATTCTAAGTTTAGGCTTCACAATGCCATTGTCTAAGGCCCAATAAGAGATTGGCACCACTGCCATTCTCCGCTTGTACAAATGTTTACCCTAATATTCTGAGAGGGGTATTCCAAGGATCATAGGATAATGGTGCCCGATTCCAATCCACATGTGAGTTTGAGGATCTCAGTGTCATTATGTAGTTATCTGCATGAGATTGGCATCACTTCCATTCTCCACTGGTGGCAGTCTAGATAAACTAAACTTGTATATTGACATTCCACAAATTTTATTGGTTGTAATAGTATAATTGCAAAAGTGCCAATGCACATGTGAGTTTAGTATTCCTTGTGCCATTTTTAAGGTCTTGGTATGCTACCATTCTCCACTGGTGGCATTCTCCATAGAGATTGACATTCCAAGGCCTAATAAGAGATTGACACAATTCCATATGATCTCTACACAGCGGAGACAGTGATCACTACATAGAACTCAGGGGGGTCACTATGTATAAACCCTCTATATCACATGCGTTCAAGGCCTATATTTAAAATCCCTTATCTGTAAATTTTTTCATCAATAAAATGTACCCCTTTTCTATACAAATCTGTAAATTTTTTCCAAAACTATTTTAAATAGTCCCTTATGTATATTTATTTCTGTAAATTTTAGAAATAAAAAATATCCTTCTGTTGAACTCACGTGATAGGGTTACATATGATGAGTGACCCCCCCGAGACATAGAAGAATGCACATGTGAGTTTAGGCTTCTCAATGCCATTTATTAGGGCCTAATAAGAGATTGGCACCACTGCCATTCTCCACTTGTACAAATGTCTACCCTACTATTCTAGGAGGGGTATTCCAGTGATCATAGGAGAGTGGTGTCCGATTCCAATCCATATGTGAGTTTGATGATCTCAGAGATTAACACAATTCTATATGATCTCTACACAGCGGAGACAGTGATCACTCCATAGAAGAATGCACATGTGAGTATAGGATTCCTTGTGCATGTTTTCAGGTCATGGTATGAGATTAGCACCACTGCCATTCTCCACTGGTGGCATTCTCCACAGACATTGACACAATTCCATATGATCTCTACACAGCGGAGACAAGGACCACTACATAGAAGAATGCACATGTGAGTTTAGGCTTCTCAATGCCATTTCTTAGGGCCTAACAAGAGATTGGCACCACTGCCATTCTCCACTTGTACAAATGTTTACCCTACTATTCTAGGAGGGGTATTCCAGTGATCATAGGAGAGTGGTGTCCTATTCCATTCCACATGTGAGTGATGATGATCTCAGAGATTGACACAATTCCATTTGATCTCTACACAGCGGGGAGAGAGTCATCACTCCATAGAAGAATGCACATGTGAGTTTAGGATTCCTTGTGCATGTTTTCAGGTCATGGTATGAGATTGGCACCACTGCCATTCTCCACTCGTGGCATTCTCCACAGAGATTGACACAATTCCATATGATCTCTGCACAGCGGAGACAGTGATCACTACATAGAAGAATGCACATGTGAGTTTAGGCTTCTCAATGCCATTTCTTAGGGCCTAATAAGAGATTGGCACCACTGCCATTCTCCACTTGTACAAATGTTTACCCTACTATTCTAGGAGGGGTATTCAAGTGATCATAGGAGAGTGGTGTCCTATTCCATTCCACATGTGAGTGATGATGGTCTCAGAGATTGACACAATTCCATATGATCTCTACACAGCGGAGACAGTGATCACTCCATAGAAGAATGCACATGTGAGTTTAGGATTCCTTGTGAATGTTTTCAGGTCATGGTATGAGATTGGCACCACTTCCATTCTCCACTGGTGGCATTCTCCACAGAGATTGACACGATTCCATATGATCTCTGCACATGTGAGTTTAGGCTTCTCAATGCCATTTCTTAGGGCCTAATAAGAGATTGGCACCACTGCCATTCTCCACTTGTACAAATGTTTAGCCTACTATTCTAGGAGGGGTATTCCAGTGATCATAGAGGAGAGTGGTGTCCTATTCCATTCCACATGTGAGTTTGATGATCTCAGTGTCATCATGTAGTTGCAAGCATGAGATTGGCACCACTGCCATTCTCCGCTAGTAGTAGTCTAGACAGACTGAACCTATAGATTGACATTCCACTAATTTTATTGGCTGCAGTAGGATAATGGCAAAAGTGCCAATGCACATGTGAGTTTAGGATTCCTTGTGCATGTTTTCAGGTCATGGTATGAGATTGGCACCACTGCCATTCTCAACTGGTGGCATTCTCCAAAGAGATTGACACAATTCCATATGATCTCTACACAGCAGAGACAGTGATGACTACATAGAAGGATGCACATGTGATTTTAGGCTTCTCAATGCCATTTATTGGGCCCTAATAAGAGATTGGCACCACTGCCATTCTCCACTTGCACAAATGTTTACCCTACTATTCTAGGAGCGATATTCCAATCATCATAGGAGAGTGGTGTCCGATTCCAACCCACATGTGAGTCTGATGATCTCAGTGTCATTATGTAGGTGCCACCATGAGTTTGGCATCACTGCCATTTTCCACTAGTGGTTGTCTAGACAAACTAAACCTATAGATTGACATTCCACTACATAGAAGAATGCACATTACCACTAGCGGAGAATGGCAGTAGGATAATGGCAAAAGTTCCAATGCACATGTGAGATTAGCACCACTGCCATTCTCCACTGGTGGCATTCTCCACATAGATTGACACAATTCCATGTGATCTCTGCACGTGTGAATTTAGGCTTCTCAATGCCATTTCTTAGGGCCTAATAAGAGACTGGCACCACTACCATTCTCCACTTGTACAAATGTTTACCCTACTATTCTAGGAGGGTATTCCAGTTATCATAGGAGAGTGGTGTCCTATTCCATTCCACATGTGAGTTTGATGATCTCGGTGTCATAGTGTAGTTGCAAGCATGAGATTGGCATCACTGCCATTCTCCGCTAGTGGTAATCTAGACAAACTGAACCTATAGATTGACATTCCACTACATTAAAGGATGCACATTACCACTAGCGGAGAATGGCAGTAGGATAATGGCAAAAGTGCCAATGCACATGTGAGTTTAGGATTCCTTGTGCATGTTTTTAGGTCATGGTATGAGATTGGCACCACTGCCATTCTCCACTGGTGGCATTCTCCACAGAGATTGGCACAAATGCATATGATCTCTACACATCGGAGAGAGTGATCCCTACATAGAAGAATGCACATTACCACTAGCGGAGAATGGTAGTAGGATAATGGCAAAAGTGCCAATGCACATGTGAGTTTAGGATTCCTTGTGCATGTTTTGAGGTCATGGTATGAGATTGGCACCACTGCCATTCTCCACTGGTGGCATTCTCCACAGAGATTGGCACAATTCCATATGATCTCTGCACAGCGGAGAGAGTGATCATTACATAGAAGGATGCACATTACCACTAGCGGAGATTGGCAATAGGATAATGGCAAAAGTGCCAATGCACATGTGAGTTTAGGATTCCTTGTGCATGTTTTCAGGTCATGGTATGAGATTGGCACCACTACCATTCTCCACTGGTGGCATTCTCCACAGAGATTGGCACAATTCCATATGATCTCTGCACATATGAGTTTGATGGTCTCAGTGTCATTATGCATTTGCCAGCATGAGATTGGCATCACTGCCATTCTCTACTAGTGGTAATCTAGACAAACTAAACCTGTAGGTTGACATTCCACTATATTTATTGGCTCTAGTAGGATTATTTATTGGCTATAGTGTGAGTTTGATGATCTCATTGTCATTATGTAGTTGCCAGCATGAGATTGGCATCACTGCCATTCTCCATTAGTGGTAGTGCCAATGCACATGTGAGTTTAGGATTCCTTGTGCATGTGAGTTTAGGCTTCTCAATGACATTTCTTAGGGCCTAATAAGAGATTGGCACCACTATTCTAGGAGGGGTATTACATTGTGAATCCAAAATTTTGAATTAGGACATTCCATTGGGAGAATGGCACTAGTGCCATTCTCCATTTTCCAATGGGAGAATGGCACTAGTACCAATTTTGAATTAGGACATTCCATTGTGAATCCAAAATTTTGAATTAGGACATTCCATTGGGAGAATGGCACTAGTGCCATTCTCCATTTTCCAATGGGAGAATGGCACTTGTACAAATTTTGAATTAGGACATTCCATTGTGAATCCAAAATTTGGAATTAGGACATTCCATTGGGAGAATGGCACTAGTGCCATTCTCCATTTTCCGATGGGAGAATGACACTAGTGCCAGTCTCCATTTTCCTATTACAAAGCCAAAAAATTAGGACATTCCATTGGGAGAATGGCACTAGTGCCATTCTCCATTTTCCTATTCCTAGTGCCATTCTCCATTTTCCTATTACAATGGAGAATGGCACTAAACCTATAGATTGACACTCCACTAATTCCAATGGGAGAATGGCATTGGTGCCCTTCTACCTTTGTGAAGCCAAAATTTTGAATTAGGACATTCCATTGGGAGAATGGCACTAGTGCCATTCTCCATTTTCCAATGGGAGAATGGCACTAGTGCCAGTCTCCATTTTCCTATTACAAAGCCAAAAAATTAGGACATTCCATTCGGAGAATGGCACTAGTGCCATTCTCCATTTTCCTATTCCTAGTGCCATTCTCCATTTTCCTATTACAAAGCCAAAAAATTAGGACATTCCATTGGGACATTCCATTGGGAGAATGGCACTAGTGCCATTCTCCATTTTCCTATTCTCCAGTGCCATTCTCCCATCCCATTGCAATGTCCTAATATAAATTTCGGTTTTGAAATACAATTTCAAACAGAATAATTTGAATTTGAATTTAAATTTAATATTGGAGAGAATGGCATATGTGCCACTCTATATATCCAAATTCAAAAGGGAACAATGGCGGGAAGAGCACTGGTGCCACTCTCACGGACTTCTTATGAGGTCTTGGAGAATGGCACTGGTGCCATTCTCCATTTAAAATTAGAAATTCAATCTCTAAATTTGCCATTCAATCATGAAAATCAAAATTGAGATTGAAGTTTAACTTGAAATCAAAATTTGAAAACTAGAATTTAGGTTTTGAAATACAATTTCAAAAGAATAATTTCAATTTGAAATACAAATTGAAATTAAAATTATCAATATGAATTTGAATTTAAATTTAATATTGGAGAGAATGGCATAAGTGCCACTCTATATATCCAAAATTCAAAAGGGCACAATGGCGGGAAGACCTATATTTCAAAATTTGAATTATTTAGTAGTTTCAAATCAAGACCTTTTCTCTCATTTCAATTGATGCCTTTCCCTCATTCACTTTCTATTCATTCCAAAGCGGATTGGAGAGGAGTCTCAGAGTCTGAGAGTTTTACTCACCACAGCTCGCACGGAGATTCTTGAGACAAGAAGGCTGAACTCCATCGGAGCTGTGAAGTTGATGGAGCTGGAAGGAAACAACACAATTGACGCTCAATCAGTTCGGTAGCTTCCTCTTTAATTCACGAATTTTTTGCTTTCTTATACCCGTGACGGACTCTTACTGCTCGATGCATTTGATCCTAGACTCTTATGAAGCGCTGATTTTCTATTGTTTAAGGAACGAAGCACTCCCTTGGATTCGCCATAGCCAATTCCTATATTTTATTAAGCTTTCCATAGTTAAATTCGCCATAGCCAACTCCCTGCCGTAGCCACTCCTATCTTAGAGTCTATGCACAGACTCTTGTGAGAGCCTTGAGAACATGGCAGTCTTGAGAAGAGCAAAGCGTGTTGAGATATCAAGCTCTACCCCCGATACATCTCCTGGATGACTATCATTTATGTCACCGCCTATGTTAGTTGTACTCGTGGTGTAGTTAGACTACCACGTATGTTTTTGGTTTGGGTTCACATATGAACCACGTATTCTAGGTTTGACATATAGGGTATTTCCCACTTCTATTGTATAGTTGTTGTGTGCAAAAGTGAAGAAAGGCTTCACCCTCCAACCTTGTGTCCTCTCTCTCTTTTGTGTGTTGTGAAGAAAGCTGAACTTGAGTCTCCTATCTCTCTCCCTCATTCTTTACATGGTATCAGAGCCTTGTTCGTGGTAAGGAGCTCAAGAAAGCTAGCCAAGTTTGTGGTGTCCTGGTAAGAGGACCAGTGTAGCTTTCCTATCTCGAGTTTGGGAGCAAATCTCTGCAGGTAGCACAGCCAGAAGTGCAGGAGTGCACTGCTTCAGATTGAGAGGCCCTTCGCGGTGCGGCGAGAGCGCAGTATATGCTGCGGGAAAGGGCAAAGCCCTTGGTGAGTTTCTTTTTCTGATTTGAGGCCGTTTCGGGGCCCGTTTTGAAGGCGGAAGTTCTTCGCAGGCACTCAGAAAAAGGCCCTGTTTTTGCGTGCGACCACTGCGCGCGGCTAGTCGGTGGAAAGGTGCCACAGAAATTGCATCGTATGCCTATGTGCGGAGATATTGGGAGTTGCAGATTCATGCCTGTTGCCTGTTGATGCAAAATCGTCACGAGGAAGTGACTGTGTGGTGAAATACCACTTTCGTCAGTGTTGCAGATCTGCCCCTGTGAGGCTTTTCGCAGAAGTTTTGCTATTTGCCCTTGTGAGGCATTTGCTGTGTTTACAGGTTGCTATTGCAATTCGTGATTTGTAAAATGTCTGAGAATCTGTCTACCATTGTCAGTGAGAAGCTTGACAAGAACAACTTCCAAGCATGGAAGTTCAGGATGACAAACTTCCTTATGGGAAAGGGAGTTTGGGATTACATCAGTGGTGAAACTGCAGAACCAGTTTTGGGTACTGCTCCCACTCCTGCTGAATTGAAGGCCTTTAAAGAATGGCATGAAAAAGCCAGAAAATGCTTGTATTGGCTGTCTGTTAGCATTTCAGATTCTATGATTGTGCATATACAGGATGTAGAGACGCCTAAGGAGGCATGGGATACATTGGTGAAGCTGTATAGCACAAATACCAAAGCACGAAAGATGCAGCTAAAGCAGGAGTTGCACAATGTGCAAAGGAAAAATATGAATATAAATGAGTATTCCTTGAAGGTGAAAGGCCTTGCAGATTCTCTTGCCTCCATTGGAGCACCTGTTGATGATGAGGACTTAGTGTCCGTGACCTTGAATGGTCTTGGGAAAGATTATGCACAGTTTCGGACATCCATTGGAGTCCGTGAAACATTTCCTGATTTTCAGGAACTTATTGCTCTCTTGCTGAGTGAAGAGCAAAGGAATGGTGGTTCAGCCACCTCAACTTCTCAAGAGACTGCTTTCTACTCGAATACAGGTAGAGGCAGGGGTAGAGGAAGAGGCCGTTTTGGTGGCCGTGCAGGAAATCAGAATCAGCAGCAACAACAGGAAAACCAGTCCTATGGAGGAGGACGTGGTAGTTCTAGAGGCAGGGGGAGCCAAAGAGGCCGTGGTTCATGGCAAAGGAACCAGCAAGTAAATAGCAGCACAGAATGCTATTATTGTGGAAAGCCTGGACACAAGGAGAATACATGCTATAAAAAACAGAATGACATCAAAAGTGGGAAGTTGCAGCAAAGCAACTATGCATCATCAAGTGGGCATGGTGACGACAGAAATGAGCACCTTTTTGTGATGCAGCATATGGTTAACTCCATGTCAGGAGATGCTGCAGTTTGCAATGATGTTTGGTATGTTGATTCAGGTGCCTCTAACCACATGACCAGTCATGGTGAGTGGTTTCATGATGTTAGAAATTTGGATAAGCCAGGTTATGTTGAAACAGGTGATGATACTGCGCACCCAATTACGCAGGTTGGTAAAGTGCCATTGGCTATGCAGGATGGCAAAACGAAGTACTTGGCAGATGTACTTCATGTTCCAAAAATCACTAAGAACCTGGTTTCAGTTGGCCAGATGGTTGAGCAAGGTCTGCAGGTTAGATTTAATCCTGATGGATGCTTTGTTGAAGACCTGAAAAATAAATGCCGCTTGGTTGCGAAAGGCAACAAAAATGGAAGAATGTTCACCTTGGATGTTGATATGCCTGAGGTGAAAGCTGCTATGTTTGCGCATGGGAGAGGTGTCATTGCAGATATTGAGATATGGCACAAGCGCATTGGGCACGTGAATATACAAAGGCTGAAATCTATGCAAACGAAAAACATTGTTGCAGGTTTGCCTAAATTCAGAGTTGAGGGAATGCAAAAGGTATGTGAAGCATGCCAAATGGGTAAGCAGGCCAGACATGCATTTCCCAAAAATGCTAAGGTGAGCAGAAGACCTTTGGAAGTGATCCATTCAGATGTTTGGACAACCAAAACTGCTTCTATTGGTGGATGCCATTATTATGTGACGTTTATTGATGACTACACTAGGAAGGTGTGGATTTATTTTATGAAGCACAAAAGTGAAGTGTTCAGCCATTTCAAGGCTTTTAAGGCCATGGTTGAAAAAGAGAAAGGTGTGCATATTAAAGTGCTAAGATCTGATGGAGGGGGAGAGTACTTTTCAGAAGAATTTTGTGAATATCTGAAAGAACAGGGAATTCAAAGGAAGTACTCATGCAGGTCTACCCCTCAGCAGAATGGGGTTGCAGAAAGGAAGAACAGGCATATTGCAGAAGTAGGACGGGCGATCCTAAATGAGAAAAACATGCCTGATTATTTTTGGGCTGAAGCAGTAGCAACTACTGTTTATATTATGAACAGAACCCCCACTGCAGCTGTCCATGGCATGACGCCTGAAGAAATGTATACAGGCCAAAAACCAGATATTTCTCACTTGAAGGTATTTGGTTGCATAGCTTATGTTCATGTTCCTGATGAGAAGAGAACAAAGCTGGATCCAAAGGCAGAAAAATGCATCTTTATTGGATATGCTCAGCACCAGAAAGGGTATCGCTGTTATAACCCTTCCACCCGCAAAATGCAAGTGAGCAGAGATGTTGTTTTTGATGAAATGAGCAGCTGGTATGCACCAACTGTTATGGTAGGAGATGCAGATGCAGGAAATGGGAATGCTGCAATAAATGCAGAGCAGCAATCTCAAGCCTTGAGTGGACCCAGAGAGTCCTCTACTAGTGGATCTAATGCATGGACAGGGAGATTGAGATCTAGTGAATCGTCACATGGCAGTCCTGATAGTGTTGTGCAGGTATCACATAAGGGAAAAGAAAAAGTGGACCATGCTCCAGTGTTTGATGTGTCTGCTGGTAGCTCTCATGTTGATGGAGAGTCAAGTGGCTCTGAAATGAGCCTTGATGAGGAACTTGGGATTCCTTCTGTTGTTACACCTGGTGCAAGGAAAAGCAGGCATGATTTAAAGACTCCTGCAACTGATCCAGTTGTACGGAGGTCCACTCGTATTAAGTATCCAGTTGACAGGCTGAGATATGATGGATACACAGCACATCACTATGCTTATATGGTCAAGGTTCTAGAGGACCAGAGCCCACATGTTTTGAGGATGCAGCAGGGCATAAAAATTGGGAAGCAGCTATGGATGAAGAGATGGCTGCCTTGGATGCAAACCACACTTGGGATTTGATGCCTTTGCCTCATGATAAGAAGGCTATTGGCTGCAAGTGGGTTTACAAAGTAAAGCACAATGCTGATGGGTCTGTTAGCAGGTACAAGGCAAGATTGGTTGCCAAAGGTTTTGCACAGACATATGGAATTGACTATGAGGAAACTTTCAGCCCAGTTGCAAGGATGGCAACCGTGAGAGCAGTAATTGCTATGGCTGCTGCAAAGGGATGGTCTTTGCATCAGATGGATGTGAAAAATGCCTTCTTGCATGGTGATTTGCAGGAAGAAGTTTATATGATGCAGCCGGAAGGTTATGAGGATAATTCACATCCCGATTTTGTATGCAGGTTGCGCAAAGCCTTGTATGGCTTAAAACAGGCGCCGAGGGCATGGTCAGACAAGATAGGGCAATATCTTGTCACTATTGGATTTCAGATTTCCAATTCAGATTTTTCACTTTATGTGAAAAGGACAAACAGAGGGATTGTGCTTATAGTCATCTATGTTGATGACTTGATTATTACAGGTGATAGTGATGCAGATATTAATGAAGTGAAGCTGCTGTTGAAGCAGAAATTTGAGATTAAGGATTTGGGAGAGCTGCGTTACTTCTTGGGCATTGAGGTTATTAGATCCCCGAGTGGGATATGGCTATTGCAAAGGCAATACGGTTTGGACATGCTGTCCAAATATGGGATGACAGGCTGTAAGCCTATTTCTGTTCCATTGGAGCAGAATGTGAAGCTCAATGCAGAGACAGGTGAGCTTCTTGAAGATATTACTATGTACAGGCGCATAGTAGGTAGCTTGATTTACATGACCATAACCAGACCAGATTTGAGCTATGCTGTGGGGCTGGTGAGTCAGTTTATGCAGGCACCAAGGAAGCCACATTTGGATGCGGCTAGGCGCATACTGCGGTATGTGAAGTCCACATTGCATTATGGACTGTTTTATGAAGCTGGGTGTGCATTACAGGTACATGGATACACAGATGCTGACTGGGCTGGTAGTGTCTCAGACAGGAGATCTACTAGTGGTTTTATGTTTTCCCTTGGGAGTGGTGCCATCAGTTGGAGCAGCAAGAAGCAGCCAACAGTTGCCTTGTCGAGCACAGAGACAGAGTACAGGGGTGCAGCAATGGCTGCATGTGAGGTAGCTTGGTTACGGAAGCTACTTGCAGATATGGGACAGTCAGTTCATGCAGCAGTTGTCATTCATTGTGACAACATTAGCAGCATCATGCTTGCTAATAACCCAGTTTATCATGCTAGAACGAAGCACATTGAGGTGCATTATCACTTTGTGAGAGAGAAGGTTCTAGCTGGTGAGATTGATCTTGTCTATGTCAGCACTGAGGAGCAGGTGGCTGATATTTTTACGAAGGCATTGGGTACCGAGAAGCTTCGCAGATTTAGGAGCTTGCTTGGTGTACGTGAGATGGATTTGAGCTTGAGGGGGAGTGTTGAGATATCAAGCTCTACCCTCGATACATCTCCTGGATGACTATCATTTATGTCACCGCCTATGTTAGTTGTACTCGTGGTGTAGTTAGACTACCACGTATGTTTTTGGTTTGGGTTCACATATGAACCACGTATTCTAGGTTTGACATATAGGGTATTTCCCACTTCTATTGTATAGTTGTTGTGTGCAAAAGTGAAGAAAGGCTTCACCCTCCAACCTTGTGTCCTCTCTCTCTTTTGTGTGTTGTGAAGAAAGCTGAACTTGAGTCTCCTATCTCTCTCCCTCATTCTTTACACGTACTCGGTAGGGTCCTTGACCTAGATACTTTAGTTTCCCCTTGTGTACTTTGGCATTGTATAATAGGACTAAGTCGCCTTCCTTGATGTCTTTAGCTTTCAGATTTCTGTCAAACCATGCCTTTCTTATGCATTTTTCTATTGTCATGGCATGGTAGGTGACTAGTCTTGTCTCTGTATGCTTCTCCAACTGATAGAGCCTTTCTTTCAAGGATTCATAGTCTCCCATGCATTCCTGTACTGCTATGCATAGGCTTGGTATTACAAATTCTAGTGGGACCACAGCTTCAAGGCCGTACACCAATTGAAAAGGTGTGTTCGTACTAACCTTGAATGTTGTTTTGTATGCCCATAAGGTAGCATTCAGTTTTTTTGTCCAATCAGAACGCTATGGTTCTACTACCTTGGTGAGGATAATGCAGATTATTTTGTTGGTGGATTCGGCCTATCCATTCCCTTGGGGGTAGTAGGGTGTGCTTTTTTTATGGATGACCATGAAGCCAGTCAAGAGTTCTTGGATTACCTCATTGATAAAATGTGTGCCTCTATCTGACACAATTTCAATGGGGCATCCAAATCGGGTGATCACATTTTCGTATAAGAATCTTGCTGTGCTTCTGGCATTTGCATTTCTGATTGCTTTGGCTTCAGGCCATTTTGTGTTAAGAAAAACAAGAAGAGAGATATAGGAAGCAACCAGGAGGGAGCAACAGTCTCCTCCACCATCAACTCATATTCAACCCACACAATACAATTGAACAAAATACAATTGAACACTACTAAGGTCAACACCCATATATAGTAGATAAGAACTAACTATGGTTGAGTCAGTGTGACTTACCTTTTTCACCTACTCACACAACAGGAACAATAACCGAGAGGTTGATTCCCAACACTCCCCCTCAAGCTCAAGTAGGGAGTAAGACACCAAGAAGCTCTCGAAAGCATGTGAACTTATCTTTACCCAAGGAGTTGGTAAAGATATCTGCAACCTGATCTTCATTCCGAACATGAATGAGGTTAACTTGCCTCATCAACACCATCTCTCTGATGAAATGGTAGTGTACCTCAATATGCTTTGTTCTATCATGATATACGGGATTACTTGCCAACTGGATTGCCAACTGGACACTACTCATGTTATCATAGTAAAGTTTGATTGGCTTATTATCCACATGCAATCCCAAATCCTGCAACAACTTTTAAAGCCAAGCAATCTCACATGCAGCCAATGCTGCACCTCTATACTCAGCTTCTATACTAGACAATGCCACTGTGGGTTGCTTTTTGCTACTCCAGCTAACCATAGCACTTCCAAGGTTGAATGCATAGCCACTAGTGTATCTCCTATCATATGCACATCTTGCCCAATCTCTGTGTATCCAGCCAGCTCTATTTCCTTGCCATATGCATAAAAAAGCCCATGTTCATATGTAGCCTTGACATACCACATAATCCTCCTCACTGCATCCAAGTGAGGCTTTCGTGGCTTTTGCATAAATTGACTAATGAGTCCCACATCATATGCCAAATCAGGCCTAGTGATTGTCAAATATATCAAGCTACTAACCATCTGCCTGTACATGGTAATGTCCTCAATCTCAGCTCCAGAATCAACCATAATCTTCAAGTTTTGCTCTAAAGGTGTATCCATAGGTTTGCATTCCTTCATGCCAAACTTCTCTAGCATATTTAAGGCATATTGCCTTTGCATAAGCCAAATGCCATCAGGTGTTCTCAACACCTCTATGCCAAGAAAAAACTTCAAATCTCCCAAATCCTTCATGTCAAACTCCATTTTCACCTTGCTCTTAATTTCAGCAATGCCATCATCATCACTGCCAGTCAGAATCAAATCATCAACATATATAACAATCACAACATAACCGGCATCTGTCTTCTTCACAAACAATGAGTGATCAGCCCTGCCAACCATAAAACCAAGACTTTGCAAGTACTGACTGATCCTCTCATTCTAGGCTCGTGGAGCTTGCTTTAGCCCAAACAAGGCTTTCTTCAATCTGCAAACATGTTGTGGAAAATCAGGATGGACATATCCTTCTGGCTGTGACATGTATACCTCTTCTTGCAAATCACCATTGAGAAAGGCATTCTTAACATCCATTTGCTGTAATTTCCAGCCAATGCTATGATAGTTCTCAGAGTTGCCATCTTGGCAACAGGGCTAAAAGTTTCCTCATAATTTAGCCCATATTGCTGTGCATATCCTTTGGCAACCAGCCTTGCTTTATACCTTTCCACTGATCCATCAGACTTGCATTTTACTTTGTAGACCCATTTGCAACCAATAGGATTCTTGCCTTCAGGCAACTCCACCAAATCCCAAGTCTGATTAGTGGCAAGGGCATCCATCTCCTCATCCATGGCCTTCCGCCAATGACCATGTTGCATAGCCTCACCAAAGATAGTTGGCTCAGTGTGTCCCATAACTTTTGTCATATATGCATAATGCCGAGTAGCATAACCACTATAAGTTAACCTATCAACAGGATACCTAACTCTCTGTGACCTTCTCACTGGAGTGCTTGACTCTCCTTGTTCATGAGGAGGTATGTACCTGCTTCCCTTAACTCCAGGCGTAGACACAGATGGTATACCCAGATCACTATCCAAACTATCACTACATGACGAATCATAGCCACAATTCGATGGCCCAGGGACATCATGTTCAGCTTGTGAAAGCACCTCAACAACCTTGGCTTTCCCTTTATATCTCCCCCTCACTGATATAGCAGTGTCAGTGGAATTGCATAACCCACCAGACTAAGGATTCACTGTAGTAGAACTAGTAGATGTAGACCCAGATATGGATGTACTAATTTGGTGATTTTTATCATATGCATGACCTACAGATGCATCATTTGGAATAGCCACTTTTAGCTTGCCATACCAAGATTCCCACTCATCAAAAACATCCCGACTTGCCATAGTCTTCTTGGTCGATGGGTTGTAGCATTTGTAACTCTTCCAGATTTGTGCATAGCCAATAAACACACATCTTTCAGCTTTGGGATACAACTTCCATCTCTTTTCATCTCGTATATGCACATATGCCAAGCTGCCAAACACTTTTAAATGACTGACATCAGGCTTCTGTTGATACAATTTCTCATATGGTGTGAGCATATAAATGTCACCAGTAGGAGTGCAATTCAGCACATACAGTGCAGTTGCAAGTGCTTTTGCCCAATAATAATCAGGTAAGTTCTTTTCATTCAACATGGCTCTACGACATGAACCAATCACCCCATTCTTACATTCAGCCACTCCATTCTGCTGTGGTGTATATGGGCATGTAAGCTCCTGTCTAATCTCATGATAGGCCAAGAAGTCATCAAATTCATTTGAAAGATATTCACCTCCATTATCTCATCTCAAGCATGTGATATATGACCCAAACTCCTTTTCAACATGTTGCTTGAAATGCTTGAAGGCAGGCAGGACCTCATCCTTATGTTTCAAAAAATACAGCCATGTATACCATCTGAAATCATCAATAAATGTGACATAATATGATGAACCTCCCATCGAGGTAGTCTGAGCTGGACCCCAGACATCAGTGTGAATCAACTGCAAGGGTCTATTACTTTCTCGCATATGCCTAGTAAATGGAAACCTTGATTGTTTTCCAAACTAGCATGCAGGACAAACATGCTCTAAAGCAGAGTATACTTGAACTTTGGCAGGCCATCGACAATGCCTCTTTGCTACATATTTTTCAGCTTCTAAATATTAATATGACCAATGCGTTTGTGCCAAATTTCCAAATTAGATACAACACCCATACCATGGGTAAACATGGCAGCCTTTAGTTCTGGCATGCCTGCATCTAAAGTAGACATTCTTCCTTGCCTTTTCCTCCAAACTCCTCAATGAAGCAGCCATGCTTATTAAACCGCACCTGCAAGTTTTGCTCAGCCATTTGCCCAACAGACAACAAATTCTTCGTGATCGAAGGCACATGCAACACTTCACGTAGCTTCTTGGTCTGACCATCATGCATCACCAGAGGCACCACACCCTTGTGTGTAATGTCATGCTATGTATCATCTCTTGTGCAAACATAGCCATGCATACGAGGAGTCATCTCATGAAACCACTCTCCATGTGGTGTCATGTGATTAGATGCTCCTGAATCTATGTACCACACATCCTCAAAGCCACCGTCAGTAGGCTTATGATCTTGTACATATGTCATAGCAAACAACTGGTTTACGGGTGTGTCATGTGTATGACTTGAAGAAGCGAAATGACCTTGCTGATTTTCCCTTCCTCTCTGATTCGCTTGTTTCTTGAAGTAATCCCTGGCAATATGGCCAATCTTCCCATAGTAATGGCATACCTTATCCTTATCCTCCTCTTCTATGAGGCTGATTTTGGTTGCTCCAATTATGGGTTTGAGCCTGTGATGTATATTTGACATCACCTCTACCATGAGAGGCACTCTTGCCTCTACCACCTCTACCTCTCTGATTAGAGTAAAAAATAGCATCTCTATTTCTAGAGCTACTAGCACAAGTATTTAGCCCAAGCTTCACTTCTTCATGTATCAAAAGAGCAACCAGTTCATTAAAATCCGGCATATCTCGCCTCACCAAAATGTAGCAACCATGTCATCATCATCCACAGGAGCATCAATAGAGGCCAATTGATCAGCTATAGTTTTGATATCAGTCACATATTCATGTATCGTTCTCCCCCTTCTTGACATATTGTTAAATTTCTGTTTCAACTGTATCTTTCTGGCACTTGTTGTGGTGCCATAATACCTCGTCAAGATATCCCAGGCATTCTTGGGAGACTTGCAGTTCACTACTTGTTAAATTTCTGTTTCAACTATATCTTGTTAAATTTGCATAACCATGGCATCTGAAATAGATATTGAAAACCAATGAAGTACCCTCTGTGCTCTTTCCAGCCAAGCTTTATGATTCTTAACTTGTTCTGCAGTAGCATTTCTTTCTGGAAAATTAGGCTCTTTCTCATCACCTATAACCAAATCCCAATAGCCTTTTCCAGTCAAGAAATTTTCCATCCGAAACTTCCAAATGGCATAATTATTTTGATCCAACTTCTCTCCAACAATCTATGTAATGTTGTCACTTCCACTATCATTAGCCATGGTTTCCAACAACAGATTTTTGCAACTTTTTGCTGTTTTTCACAGTCAATAACTTCCACACGTTACCTCAGATGCATAGCCAATCCACAGGTCTACAACTTTCCAGTTTAAAGTAGGTCCAAATTCTATAAGGTTTCACTGTTATTGAAGAGCTTGTATACTTCCCTCCAACTTGTCAGTTCAGACCAGCATCCAAATCTACACAGTTTGAGAAATAAACAGTGTGAAGCTGAGCGTAGATGCAGGTGAGCTTCTAGAAGACCCTACTATGTACAGACGCATAGTAGGAATTTTGATTTATATGACTATTACCAGGCCAGATTTGAGCTATGATGTTGGATTGGTAAGTCAGTTTATGCAGGCTCCAAGGAAACCGCATTTCGATGCGGCTAGATGCATACTCAGGTATGTGAAGTCCACATTGCAGTATGGACTATTTTATGAGGCTGTGGTTCAGATACAGTTGCATGGATACACTGATGCTAATTGGGCTGGTAGTATTTCTGATAGATGATCTACCAGTGGATATATGTTCTTTTTTGGGAGTGCTGCAATCACTTGGAGCAGTAAGAAACAGCCTACAGTTGCCTTGTCGAGCACAGAGGCTGAGTACAGGGGTGCAGCAATGGCTGCATGTGCGGTAGCTTGGTTGCATAAGCTACTTTATGATATGCATCAGTCTACAGATGGGCCAGTTGTCATTTATTGTGACAACATAAGCAGTATACACTTAGCAAATAACCCAGTCTATTATGCTAGAACAAAGCACATTGAGGTGCATTATCACTATGTGTGGGAGAAGGTTTTACTAGGTCTTATTGATCTAGTTTATGTCAGCACAGAGGATCAGGTAGCTGACATATTCATGAAGGCATTGGGCGCAGAGAAGCTGCACAAGTTTAGAGACCTGGTTGGTGTGCAGAAATTGGGATTGATCTCGAGGGGGAGTGTTGAGATATCGAGCTCCACTCGTGACATGCCAGGGTGACCGTTGTGCATTTATGTCATCGACTTGTTAGCTGCAGATGCTGTTGGTACACCGCCCATGAATAATAGCTAGATGACAGCTATCCTTATGTACTCTAGTTTGTGGCTCAGTTAGTATGCCACCTTACTTATCTTGCAACAATATTTTAGGCCTGCATTAATTTAAGTCGTTGTACATTAACATGACCAATGCGTTTATGCCAGATATTAATATCTGCAACTACACCGGTCCCATGTGCAAACATTGCTGCACTCAATTCAGGCATGTCCGCATCCAACGTAAACATCCTGCCCTTCTTCTTTCCTTTTGCTATCAAGCGACTGTTATTTTTCATATCCTTAAGAAAGCATCCATGAGGATTAAATCTGACCTGCAAGCCCCGCTCAACCATTTGACCAGTAGAAACCAGGTTCTTGGTGATATTCAGGACATGAAATACATCAGACAGGTATTTCTTTTTCCCATCCTGCATAGACAAAGGAATTTTACCAATCTGCACAATAGGATGTGCAGTATCATCACCAGTCTCCACAAATCATGGTCTTTCCATTTTCCTTGCATCCTGCATCCATTCTGCATGACCTATCATGTGGTTTAATGCATCTGAGTCAACATACCACACATCATTGCATTCTTCTGCACTTGTCACAGAATTGGTCATGTGTTGCACCATAAACAGATGCTCATTTCTGTCATCACCATGTCTACTAGAAGATGCATAATTCCCTTGCTGAAATTTTCCATTCATAATGTCATTTTGCGTTTTGTAGCAGTCTTTAGCCATATGACCCATTTTACCACAATAGTAGCATTCAACATTGCTGTTTGCATTTTGGCCTCTTTGCCATCCACCACGACCTCTTTGGGGCTCCCTGCCTCTAGAGTTACCACGTCCTCCTCCATAGGATTGGTTTTCTTGAGTTTGCTGCATATTTTGATTTCTATCACGACCTCCAGATCGGCCTGCTCTACCTCTACCTCTACCTCTTCCAGCATTTGAGTAGAAGACAGTTTCTTTTGAAGTTCCTCCTGAAGAAGATGCACCACCATTTCTCTGCTCTTCAAAAATTGGAAGAGCAAACAACTCCTCAAAATCAGGAAATTTTTCACAGACAGCAATGGATGTCCGAAACTGTGCATAATCCTTTCCTAGACCATTCAAGGTAACAGCAACTAAATCATCATCTTCCACTGGCGACCCAATGGAAGCAAGTGCATCTGCAATCTTCTTCACCTTCATGTGGTAGTCATTGATGCTCATATTTCATCTCTATACATTATGCAACTCCTACTCGAGCTGCATTTTCCTGGCTTGCATATTTGTGCTATACATTTTTGCCAAAGTATCCCATGCCTCCTTTGGCATACTTGCATCTTGAATATGCACAATCATAGAATCTAAAATACTGATAGACAGCCAGTACATAACTTTTCTGGCTCTCTCATGTCATCCTTTAAATGCCTGCATTTCCTGTTGATTAGGAACATTAGGAAGAACTGGTTCTTCTTTATTTCCTGTAATGAACTCCCAATAGCCTTTTCCCATAAGGAAATTTGTCATTCTAAACTTCCATGATCGGAAGTTGTTCTTGTCAAGCTTTTCAGTGACAATCTGTGAAAGAGAATTAGACGCCATTACAGAACATTGCAAAATATTCTGTCACTACAAAAAACACAGCTTCTGCCTTACAAGCGCAAATCTGCAAAACCGACGAAAGTGGTATTTGACCACACAGTCACTTCCTAGTGATGATTTTGCATCAACAGGCAATAAGGATGATTCTGTAACTCCCAATATCTCTGTGCATAGGCATACAATGCATTTCTATGGCAACTTTTCACTGACTTGTAGAGCAATGGTCGCACAACAAAATCAGGGCCTTTTTCTCAGTGCTTGCGGAGAACGTCTGCCTCCAAAACGGGCCCCGAAATGGCCTCGAATCAGAAAAATAAAATGGGCCCTCTCCCGTAGCATATACTACCCTCTCGCCACACCATGAAGGGCGTCTCAATCTGACAGTGCAGTCTTGCACTTCCGGCTATGCTACCTGCAGAGATTTGCTTCCAAACTCGAAAAAGGAAAGCAACACTGGTCCTCTTACCAGGACACCGTGAACTTGGTTTGCTTTCTTGAGCTCCTTACCACGAAATAGGCTCTGATACCATGTGAAGATAGTGGGAGAGAAGGAAGGAGTCTCACTTGCGGCTTTCTCACATACACAATGGGGGAATACACATAAAGGTGGAGGCTGAAAACTGTTTTCCTCTTCTTAGTTGTGAAAGCCAAAAGAACTCTAGCACAAAGAAATAGAAGAACCCTATATGTGAATCTCAAACCAAATATTCAGCTAATAAGGTGGCATACTGACTGAGCCACAAACTAGAGTACATAAGGATAGCTATCATCCAGCTATTATTCATGGGTGGTGTACCAACCGCATCTGCAGCTAACAAGTCAGTGACATAAATGCACAACGGTCACCCTAGCATATCACGAGTGGAGCTCGATATCTCAACACCCCATCCACTATGGCTTGGACTTCATTATATGCATTGTGGATCAAAGGCACAATAATGTTGCATATGTCATCTCTCTCACCCATCTGCACAGGGATATTTTCAATGTTGTTCATAGGTGGAGGGGGATTGGTGAGTTCAATCCATCCTTTGAAACTCTCCTAGAGATTGGGACGATTCCATATGAGGATTCTGATGGGGATTGACACAGGGCAACTTAGGATGCTAGAGAATGCGGCTCCTTCAAGTTGACGTGGTAGTACATTATGTTGTGGAGTCTGTTGTTGGAACAAAGGCTCCAGTATAGTATCAATACTTTGTGGAGCCAAGTCATGGATTGGGTCTTGAGCTTGTTTCTCAGCCTCAAATTGAGCTTGTTCCTTTTGTACCCATTGTTGAAGTGCCTAAAAACGAGCCTTCTCCACCTCTGCATTTGGGTATGGAGCTTCTTTTATTTGAGGTTCGGGAGTTGATGTGGATGAGCTCGGCTACTCATTGCTTGGCGGAGGTGGAGGCACTTGTGCTTTTTTTTTCAGAAGTCACTTTGGTTGGATTGGAATGTTAGGGTCCTTGGTGGCCTCTTTTTGTTGGCATGTAATTACATTTACAAGTTGTGATATTACACTTGCCGGACCCAGACTTTGATGGTCTACCCCAATGATGCCGATTGGGACGTCAAGCTTAACCTATGTTTGTTCTGGGCCTTTATTTTTCATGGGACAATCCATACAGGCATGTCCTATGCCACAATCTCTACAGAGGGGTGGTGTGCTCTTCCATTAGAAGGTCTAGGTACCATTCAGACACTTCATCAGTTAAGGCCATGGGAAACCAAGCCACCTTGGTTTCATGGGATTGATCTCCACCTGCTCGACATGCGGCATCAAAATGCTGGAGGAATCAGGCTGGATCTCCCCTACCATTATATTTGGAAAGGGGGCGTCTGCCTTGACTATTATTATTTCTTCGATTAAAGAAATTGTCGGCCTCTGCATCGAGGTCAATATCCCTATCATTGTCATCGCAACATCGTCCAGCCATGTTGGGGCATGGAGGAGTTAAAGGGAGTGATTGAATTTCAGGGGGGGATTCGAGGTAGAAGATTGTCTGGGGCGGTGGTTGCAGCAGAGTTGTATGCATATTTGGCAAGTGTTGGAGTCAAAGGCATTGGCTGGAACGTAGCTGCATGCAGATTGGATGAGATTTGCAAAGGGTGTCTTTGCCACAAGTGCAGGTGTGGATGTAGTTATGTTGGGAGGGTTAGAGTAACACAGTATTAGATAAAGTGGGACGAAAGTTGCATTTTGGGAATTTCGAAATTGGGTGGATTTCATTAAAATTGGGAAAGGCTTCATTAAATTTGGGAAAATTTCCATTGATTGTGGGAATTTTACCAATATTGAATAAGATAATATTTGGAATTCCAATGATTATGAAAAACTTCATTGGTTGTGAAACAGTTCATTGCGTATAAAAACCGGAACAAAGCATTTGTGGCAGAGTTTGAAAATCATGTATTTGGTGGTGTTAATAAACACCGTCTAGGGACAACATGTATATTTTACTTGAGGTGTTAATAAACACCAGTTGGTGGTGTTAACAAACACCATGCATAGTGAGTTCCACTAGAAACAAAGCAGTTGTTGGTGAAGGTCAGCTTCTGAAAATTGTCATATTAATAATATGCAAATACCCATTGACAAGATAACAACAATTGAGAAACATCACATGAGAACACACCTTACAATGGAAGTTTGGGAGATTAAGAGGGAGAAAATCGACACCATTTTCTATGCTCTGATACCAAGCAAGCTCTCCTGTGCTTTGATACATACGCTCTGTGGAATCTTGATCTTCTTGGGTCTATTTATGGATTTTGATGTCCATGACCAGACAATTGCATCAATACACTCCCATACCTGTGGATCCAACCTATTCTCTGCCCAATACTTGTTCCAGCAATCAACATAGGCATCTGCATCACTGAGCCCCTTTCTCTTAACTGATGGTGCCCAATACTGAATTAATAATTTCTTGAAATTAGGAGAAGCAGCATCCATCTCGGCACTTGATATGGCAACCCCAAGCCATATGGGGTATATAGGATCTGATGGCCTCACCAAGACGAAGTCACCTTGCTTAACATCCACCATTGGTCTAAACTCTTCCCTCGGCTTACCTTTTAGAGGCCCACAATAGTGATCATTCCATTCCTCATAGCCTTGGAAATCATTAATGCAAGCATCTATATCATCCTCCTCATCAGGAGATTGTGTTCTTGGCCAAAACTCTCTGTACACTCCTATCTCTGAGATGTTTTCCTATTCGAGCTCACCGATCATGGTTTTCCAATAGTCTATCACTGGCCTAATGTAGGACTCATAGGATGCATTCTTTCCACTTGCACATTTCTCCCAAAACTTAATGTAATCCTTTATCCATGATATTACTTGCAAGTGATCTCTCACAAATGCAGCCATTGGCAGTATATCTGGACAACCTGTTGGCAACAATGATCGACCCTCACTATCTTTCTTTCATAGCTCGATTCCCCCTTCAATGGGCATCCAATTCGGTGATTTTGGATGCACCTTGTACTGCATCATTGGTATGTCACCTTGCATGTAAAATTGAAATTGTAATGGCTTTGCATGTCCAACTAGCATTTCTTGCCCATCACGTAGGTAGCCATCTACATAATCCTTGAAGTTAGGAACCCGTGTAAGAACAAATGGTGCCGGTGAAGATGATGTACATTTTTTGAATGTATCCATCAGATGCGGGAAAGTGATTGTTTGTCCCACCCGCAAGCTCTCAGAAAACCTGCTGAACATTGCATCAATGTCCTCATGTGTGTGCCCTACCATCAAATTCCAACCAAAGAATTTCATAAGACCATCAAACATGTCCTTCTAGAGGGGAAGAATGGCATTGGTGCAAATCTCTATGAAGCATGAATGAGTCTATACAAAATTTTCATGAAAGCATGAATTATTTCCCTAAAAATTTTAGCAATTTGATAAAACTTTTTCTAAAGCATGAATTATTTTCACCATCGTCATGACCTGATTCATGCATCTGATAGTAGCCATCCCCTCTCATTACGATGACAGGAAATTGATTATGAACAAACTACAACCAAAGGATTTCATAAGACCAACAAAGTTGTCCTTGTAGCGGGGGGAGAATGGCACCAGTGCCATTCTCCATGTGAATTTGGCAATGGGAGAATGGCACTGGAGAATAGGAAAATGTAGAATGGCACTAGTGCCATTCTCCCAATGGAATGTCCCAATGGAATGTCCTAACATTTTGGCTTTGTAATAGGAAAATGGAGAATGGCACTAGGAATAGGAAAATGGAGAAAAATGGAGAATGGCACTAGTGCGATTCTCCCAATGGAATGTCCCAATGGAATGTCCTAATTTTTTGGCTTTGTAATAGGAAAATGGAGATTGGCACTAGTGCCATTCTCCCATTGGAAAATGGAGAATGGCACTAGTGCCATTCTCCCAATGGAATGTCCTAATTCAAAATTTTGGCTTCACAAAGGTAGAAGGGCACCAATGCCATTCTCCCATTGGAATTAGTGGAATGTCAATCCATAGGTTTTGTGCCATTCTTCATTGTAATATGAAAATGGAGAATGGCACTAGGAATAGGAAAATGGAGAATGGCACTAGTGCCATTCTCCCAATGGAATGTCCCAATGGAATTTCCTAACATTTTGGCTTTGTAATAGGAAAATGGAGAATGGCACTAGGAATAGGAAAATGGAGAATGGCACTAGTGCCATTCTCCCATCTCCCAATGGAATGTCCCAATGGAATGTCCTAATTTTCTGGCTTTGTAATAGGAAAATGGAGACTGGCACTAGTGCCATTCTCCCATTGGAAAATGGAGAATGGCACCACTGCCATTCTCCCAATGGAATGTCCTAATTCAAAATTTTGGCTTCACAAAAGGTAGAAGGGCACCAATGCCATTCCACCATTGGAATTATTGGAATGTCAATCTATAGGTTTAGTGCCATTCTCCATTGTAATCGGAAAATAAAGAATGGCACTAGGAATAGGAAAATGGAGAATGGCACTAGTGCCATTCTCCCAATGGAATGTCCTAATTTTTTGGCTTTGTAATAGGAAAATGGAGAATGGCACTAATGCCATTCTCCCAATGGGGAAGGGGGGGTGGGGGGGGGGGGGAGGGGAAGGGGGGGAGGGGAGATTGGGCAATGGGCAATGGGGAACTATAATCTAGTCATTCTTGTCTTGCTGATGGGCACCATCTATCAATGAAACTCGTCCCAATAATTGATTTGCAATTGAATTCACTCTTTGATGAAATATACACCAATTTCATTGATATATTTGATTATATTTAAATATGATAATATATATATTCTGTATGTTTTTTGTGTGTTTACTATATTTGTATTTTATTAATTATGTATTCTCCATTTTTAATGTTGAGTATTCCTAACTTTTAGTTATGAAGTTAATATAGGAGTAGATGAAATATGATTTATTTGCAATTGAATTCACTCTTTCATGAAATATACAGTGGGAGTAAACAAAGTAGGTAGTGGCATTAGAAAATGAAACAATCAACTTCACTCATCAAGAGCTTGCCACTGAAACATTTTCAAGATGGGAAAAGGGTTTTCGAAGTGTTACAAAGGGTGCCATTGTCATGTTCTTAGGCTCTCAAGCCACTTAACAAACCGATGTTTGATGCCATGTATTCATACAAGCACCTAAGTGGTTATAGACATAGTGCACAGAGTGGTGAGAAAAGACGAGATGCATCGACTACAAAGGTGACAAAATTGTAGAAGACAATAGAGATGAAGGACACAAAGCCATGACATAAGTCGAAGTAGCTGAATGGAAGCAGAGACTCAACCCTATCCATTCCATTGGAATGCCTCTCTCTCACCCCTATCTTTATATCAGCCCATGGTGTTCTTCTCCCCCCTATAGTATAGTGTCTCTCTCTTGTAAGCCCTTGGTTTTGTTACGCTCAAAAGCCCTCCCTCTACAACATTGCCCATCTTCACCATTTCTTTGAGTAGTATAGTTCCCATTTATATTTGAGAGCTCTAGAGCTTGATTGTAGGAGCCCCCTAGGAACTCATTTTCTTGTTGTTTGAAATTTATGTTTGATAGGATTTGTGTGTGGAATTCCCATCTATGAGAGAGAGAGAGAGGCAGAGGTTTGTGAATTTGCACAAAGTCTACAACTTCTACATCACTATGAGTATGTCTAGACAACATTGACTATATTTTTATGTGTTGCTCTTGAAGCTTGCATTCTAAACTCCAATGAGAACTTATTTCAAGCTAAGTAGTTATTGAAGTACATTCTTATGCTCTTAAAAAGACTGTAGTTCTTGTAAAGCCTATTACAAGAGGCTTCTAGAGCCTTGTGTGGTTCTTGTAAAGCCTATTACAAGAGGCTTCTAGAGCCTTGTGTGGTTTATTAAACGTGTTAAATTTGTTTTTAACGAAATGCAAAAGGTTAAACTAATGAAGGTAAAAATTTAAAAAACCCTAGTACCTTCTCTTTCATCTCGTTGCCCTATGTTGATTGCCTCGCATGCTGTGCTGCTTTCGATCCCATCGTCATCTCATCTTGTACTTTCGCACCACTTTCCTCCCTTTGCTTTTTCGAGTTCCTAACTTTAGCTTGCCTTTTGCTGCTCGCCGCTTGACTCACCCTCGCTTTTCGTTTCATCTACTCACAGCATGCCTTCGTTTCATCGACTCGCCGCTCGCCTCTAGCTTTAATTCATACTCAAGCTCGCCGCCTATCACTCATCTACTCAAACTCACTCTTTGCTTTTCCAAAGATTGAAGGGATTCGCTCTTGCTTCGTTCATGCTTCGCCGCTCGCTTTAATTCATCCTGCCTATCGCTCATCTACTCAAGCTCGCCTCTCTACTCTTTGCTTTTCCAAAGATTGAAGGGATTCGCACTTCCAACAAAGCATGAAGGATTCGCCGCTCGCTTTTATTCATTCTCTTTGCTTTTTGAAGGATTGAAGGGATTCGCACTTCCAAAAAGGCATGAAGGATTCGCTTTTCCAAAAGATGGAAGCATGAAGGATTCGCTTTTCCAAAGAATGAAGGGATTCGCACTTCCAAAGATCTCAACGTACGCTTTCAAAACTTTCAAAATTTTCGTAAGCTTTCAAAACTTAAGCTTTCTGAGATGATTAATGAAAGCTTTCAAAACTTTAACTTTCGTAAGCTTTCGTAATAGGAATTAACGTACGCTTTGTAAAGAATGAGGGAGAGAGATAGGAGACTCAAGTTCAGCTTTCTTCACAACACACAAAAGAGAGAGAGGACACAAGGTTGGAGGGTGAAGCCTTTCTTCACTTTTGCACACAACAACTATACAATAGAAGTGGGAAATACCCTATATGTCAAACCTAGAATACGTGGTTCATATGTGAACCCAAACCAAAAACATACGTGGTAGTCTAACTACACCACGAGTACAACTAACATAGGCGGTGACATAAATGATAGTCATCCAGGAGATGTATCGGGGGTAGAGCTTGATATCTCAACACTCCCCCTCAAGCTCAAATCCATCTCACGTACACCAAGCAAGCTCCTAAATCTGCGAAGCTTCTCGGTACCCAATGCCTTCGTAAAAATATCAGCCACCTGCTCCTTAGTGCTGACATAGACAAGATCAATCTCACCAGCTAGAACCTTCTCTCTCACAAAGTGATAATGCACCTCAATGTGCTTCGTTCTAGCATGATAAACTGGGTTATTAGCAAGCATGATGCTGCTAATGTTGTCACAATGAATGACAACTGCTGCATGAACTGACTGTCCCATATCTGCAAGTAGCTTCCGTAACCAAGCTACCTCACATGCAGCCATTGCTGCACCCCTGTACTCTGCCTCTGTGCTCGACAAGGCAACTGTTGGCTGCTTCTTGCTGCTCCAACTGATGGCACCACTCCCAAGGGAAAACATAAAACCACTAGTAGATCTCCTGTCTGAGACACTACCAGCCCAGTCAGCATCTGTGTATCCATGTACCTGTAATGCACACCCAGCTTCATAAAACAGTCCATAATACAATGTGGACTTCACATACCACAGTATGCGCCTAGCCGCATCCAAATGTGGCTTCCTTGGTGCCTGCATAAACTGACTCACCAGCCCCACAGCATAGCTCAAATCTGGTCTGGTTATGGTCATGTAAATCAAGCTACCTACTATGCGCCTGTACATAGTAATATCTTCAAGAAGCTCACCTGTCTCTGCATTGAGCTTCACATTCTGCTCCAATGGAACAGAAATAGGCTTACAGCCTGTCATCCCATATTTGGACAGCATGTCCAAACCGTATTGCCTTTGCAATAGCCATATCCCACTCGGGGATCTAATAACCTCAATGCCCAAGAAGTAACGCAGCTCTCCCAAATCCTTCATCTCAAATTTCTGCTTCAACAGCAGCTTCACTTCATTAATATCTGTATCACTATCACCTGTAATAATCAAGTCATCAACATAGATGACTATAAGCACAATCCCTCTGTTTGTCCTTTTCACATAAAGTGAAAAATCTGAATTGGAAATCTGAAATCCAATAGTGACAAGATATTGCCCTATCTTGTCTGACCATGCCCTCGGCGCCTGTTTTAAGCCATACAAGGCTTTGCGCAACCTGCATACAAAATCGGGATGTGAATTATCCTCATAACCTTCCGGCTGCATCATATAAACTTCTTCCTGCAAATCACCATGCAAGAAGGCATTTTTCACATCCATCTGATGCAAAGACCATCCCTTTGCAGCAGCCATAGCAATTACTGCTCTCACGGTTGCCATCCTTGCAACTAGGCTGAAAGTTTCCTCATAGTCAATTCCATATGTCTGTGCAAAACCTTTGGCAACCAATCTTGCCTTGTACCTGCTAACAGACCCATCAGCATTGTGCTTTACTTTGTAAACCCACTTGCAGCCAATAGCCTTCTTATCATGAGGCAAAGGCATCAAATCCCAAGTGTGGTTTGCATCCAAGGCAGCCATCTCTTCATCCATAGCTGCTTCCCAATTTTTATGCCCTGCTGCATCCTCAAAACATGTGGGCTCTGGCTCCTCTAGAACCTTGACCATATAAGCATAGTGATGTGTTGTGTACCCATCATATCTCAGCCTGTCAACTGGATACTTAATACGAGTGGACCTCCGTACAACTGGATCAGTTGCAGGAGTCTTTAAATCATGCCTGCTTTTCCTTGCACCAGGTGTAACAACAGAAGGAATCCCAAGTTCCTCATCAAGGCTCATTTCAGAGCCACTTGACTCTCCATCAACATGAGAGCTACCAGCAGACACATCAAACACTGGAGCATGGTCCACTTTTTCTTTTCCCTTATGTGATACCTGCACAACACTATCAGGACTGCCATGTGACGATTCACTAGATCTCAATCTCCCTATCCATGCATTAGATCCACTAGTAGAGGACTCTCTGGGTCCACTCAAGGCTTGAGATTGCTGCTCTGCATTTATTGCAGCATTCCCATTTCCTGCATCTGCATCTCCTACCATAACAGTTGGTGCATACCAGCTGCTCATTTCATCAAAAAAAACATCTCTGCTCACTTGCATTTTGCGGGTGGAAGGGTTATAACAGCGATACCCTTTCTGGTGCTGAGCATATCCAATAAAGATGCATTTTTCTGCCTTTGGATCCAGCTTTGTTTTCTTCTCATCAGGAACATGAACATAAGCTATGCAACCAAATACCTTCAAGTGAGAAATATCTGGTTTTTGGCCTGTATACATTTCCTCAGGCGTCATGCCATGGACAGCTGCAGTGGGGGTTCTGTTCATAATATAAACAGCAGTTGCTACTGCTTCAGCCCAAAAATAATCAGGCATGTTTTTCTCATTTAGGATCGCCCGTCCTACTTCTGCAATATGCCTGTTCTTCCTTTCTGCAACCCCATTCTGCTGAAGGGTAGACCTGCATGAGTACTTCCTTTGAATTCCCTGTTCTTTCAGATATTCACAAAATTCTTCTGAAAAGTACTCTCCCCCTCCATCAGATCTTAGCACTTTAATATGCACACCTTTCTCTTTTTCAACCATGGCCTTAAAAGCCTTGAAATGGCTGAACACTTCACTTTTGTGCTTCATAAAATAAATCCACACCTTCCTAGTGTAGTCATCAATAAACGTCACATAATAATGGCATCCACCAATAGAAGCAGTTTTGGTTGTCCAAACATCTGAATGGATCACTTCCAAAGGTCTTCTGCTCACCTTAGAATTTTTGGGAAATGCATGTCTGGCCTGCTTACCCATTTGGCATGCTTCACATACCTTTTGCATTCCCTCAACTCTGAATTTAGGCAAACCTGCAACAATGTTTTTCGTTTGCATAGATTTCAGCCTTTGTATATTCACGTGCCCAATGCGCTTGTGCCATATCTCAATATCTGCAATGACACCTCTCCCATGCGCAAACATAGCAGCTTTCACCTCAGGCATATCAACATCCAAGGTGAACATTCTTCCATTTTTGTTGCCTTTCGCAACCAAGCGGCATTTATTTTTTAGGTCTTCAACAAAGCATCCATCAGGATTAAATCTAACCTGCAGACCTTGCTCAACCATCTGGCCAACTGAAACCAGGTTCTTAGTGATTTTTGGAACATGAAGTACATCTGCCAAGTACTTCGTTTTGCCATCCTGCATAGCCAATGGCACTTTACCAACCTGCGTAATTGGGTGCGCAGTATCATCACCTGTTTCAACATAACCTGGCTTATCCAAATTTCTAACATCATGAAACCACTCACCATGACTGGTCATGTGGTTAGAGGCACCTGAATCAACATACCAAACATCATTGCAAACTGCAGCATCTCCTGACATGGAGTTAACCATATGCTGCATCACAAAAAGGTGCTCATTTCTGTCGTCACCATGCCCACTTGATGATGCATAGTTGCTTTGCTGCAACTTCCCACTTTTGATGTCATTCTGTTTTTTATAGCATGTATTCTCCTTGTGTCCAGGCTTTCCACAATAATAGCATTCTGTGCTGCTATTTACTTGCTGGTTCCTTTGCCATGAACCACGGCCTCTTTGGCTCCCCCTGCCTCTAGAACTACCACGTCCTCCTCCATAGGACTGGTTTTCCTGTTGTTGTTGCTGATTCTGATTTCCTGCACGGCCACCAAAACGGCCTCTTCCTCTACCCCTGCCTCTACCTGTATTCGAGTAGAAAGCAGTCTCTTGAGAAGTTGAGGTGGCTGAACCACCATTCCTTTGCTCTTCACTCAGCAAGAGAGCAATAAGTTCCTGAAAATCAGGAAATGTTTCACGGACTCCAATGGATGTCCGAAACTGTGCATAATCTTTCCCAAGACCATTCAAGGTCACGGACACTAAGTCCTCATCATCAACAGGTGCTCCAATGGAGGCAAGAGAATCTGCAAGGCCTTTCACCTTCAAGGAATACTCATTTATATTCATATTTTTCCTTTGCACATTGTGCAACTCCTGCTTTAGCTGCATCTTTCGTGCTTTGGTATTTGTGCTATACAGCTTCACCAATGTATCCCATGCCTCCTTAGGCGTCTCTACATCCTGTATATGCACAATCATAGAATCTGAAATGCTAACAGACAGCCAATACAAGCATTTTCTGGCTTTTTCATGCCATTCTTTAAAGGCCTTCAATTCAGCAGGAGTGGGAGCAGTACCCAAAATTGGTTCTGCTGTTTCACCACTGATGTAATCCCAAACTCCCTTTCCCATAAGGAAGTTTGTCATCCTGAACTTCCATGCTTGGAAGTTGTTCTTGTCAAGCTTCTCACTGACAATGGTAGACAGATTCTCAGACATTTTACAAATCACGAATTGCAACAGCAACCTGTAAACACAGCAAATGCCTCACAAGGGCAAATAGCAAAACTTCTGCGAAAAGCCTCACAGGGGCAGATCTGCAACACTGACGAAAGTGGTATTTCACCACACAGTCACTTCCTCGTGACGATTTTGCATCAACAGGCAACAGGCATGAATCTGCAACTCCCAATATCTCCGCACATAGGCATACGATGCAATTTCTGTGGCACCTTTCCACCGACTCGCCGCACCGCGAAGGGCCTCTCAATCTGAAGCAGTGCACTCCTGCACTTCTGGCTGTGCTACCTGCAGAGATTTGCTCCCAAACTCGAGATAGGAAAGCTACACTGGTCCTCTTACCAGGACACCACAAACTTGGCTAGCTTTCTTGAGCTCCTTACCACGAACAAGGCTCTGATACCATGTAAAGAATGAGGGAGAGAGATAGGAGACTCAAGTTCAGCTTTCTTCACAACACACAAAAGAGAGAGAGGACACAAGGTTGGAGGGTGAAGCCTTTCTTCACTTTTGCACACAAACAACTATACAATAGAAGTGGGAAATACCCTATATGTCAAACCTAGAATACGTGGTTCATATGTGAACCCAAACCAAAAACATACGTGGTAGTCTAACTACACCACGAGTACAACTAACATAGGCGGTGACATAAATGATAGTCATCCAGGAGATGTATCGAGGGTAGAGCTTGATATCTCAACAGTACGTGTGAAGATAGCGGGAGAGAGGGAAGGAGTCTCACTTGCAGCTTTCTCACATACACAATGGGGGAATACACACAGAGGTGGAGGCTGAAAATAGTTTTCCTCTTCTTAGTTGTGTAAGCCAAAAGAACTCTAGTACAAAGAGATAGAAGAACCCTATATGTGGGTCTCAAACCAAACTCAGCTAACTAAGGTGGCATACTAACTGAGCCACGAACTAGAATAGATAAGGATAGCTGTCATCTAGCTATTATTCATGGGCGGTGTACCAACCGCATCTGCAGCCAACAAGTCGGTGACATAAATGCACAACAGTCACCCTGGCATATCACGAGTGGAGCTCGATATCTCAACACTCCCCCTCGAGCGCAATCCCAATTCCTACATGCCAAGCAGGTCTCTGAACTTGCGCAACTTCCCTGTGCCCAATGCCTTCGTGAATATGTCAGTTACCTGATCCTCTGTGCTGACATAAACTAGATCAATAAGACCTAGTAAAACCTTCTCCTGCACATAGTGATAATGCACCTCAATGTGCTTTGTTCTAGCATAATAGACTGGGTTATTTGCTAAGTGTATACTGCTTATGTTGTCACAATAAATGACAAGTGGCCCTGATGCATATCATAAAGTAGCTTATGCAACCAAGCTACCTCACATGTAGCCATTGTTGCACCCCTGTACTTAGCCTCTGTGCTCGACAAGGCAACTGTAGGATATTTCTTGCTGCTCCAAGTGAATGCAGCACTCCCAAAAGATAACACATATCCACTGGTAGATCGTCTATTAGAAATACTACTTGACCAATCAGCATCAGTGTATCCATGCAACTGTATCTGAACCCGAGTCTCATAAAATAGTCCATACTGCAATGTGGACTTCACATACCTGAGTATGCATCTAGCCGCATCAAAATGCGGTTTCCTTGGAGCCTGCATAAACTGACTTACCAATCCAACAGCATAGCTCAAATCTGGCCTGATAATAGTCATCTAAATCAAACTTCCTACTATGCATCTGTACATAGTAGGGTTTTCTAGAAGCTCACATGCATCTGCGCTCAGCTTCACATTCTGCTCCAAAGGAACTGAAATAGGCTTACAGCATGTCATCCCATATTTGGACAGCATGTCCAATCCATACTGCCTCTGCAAGAGCTGTATCCCACTTGGTGATCTAATCACCTCAATGCCCAAGAAATAACGCAGCTCTCCCAAATCCTTCATCTCAAACTTCTGTTTCAATAGCATTTTCACATGAAGGATATCTTCATCACTATCACCTGTGATGATCAAATCATCAACATAAATGACAAGCAGCATAATACCTTTCTCTATTTTTCTCACATAAAGTGAGAAATCTGCAATAGTGACAAGATATTGTCCTATGTTGTCAGACCATGCTCTAGGTGCTTGTTTCAAGCCATACAAGGATTTCTTTAACCTGCAAACAAACTCAGGATGAATAGCATGAACATAACCTGGTGGCTGCTCCATAAAGATCTCTTCTTGCAAATCACCATGCAAGAAGGAATTCTTTACATCCATCTGATGTAAAGACCATCCCTTTGATGCAGCCATAGCAATGACTGCTCTTACAGTTTCCATCCTTGTAATCGGACTGAATGTTTCCTCATAATCAATGCCATATGTCTGTGCATACCCCTTGACAACTAATATTGCCTTGTATCTGTTCACAGAACCATCTGCATTGTGTTTCACCTTATAAACCCACTTACAGCCAATTGCATTCTTGTCTTTAGGCAAAGGCACCAATTCTTATGTAGCATTTGCTTCCAAGGCATCCATTTCTTCATCCATGGCTTTCTCCCATTTTTCTTTTCCCACGGCTTGCTCAAAGGAACTGGGTTCTGGTTACTGTATCACTTTGACCATATAGGCATAGTGAATGCCTGTAAATCCATCATATTTCAGCCTATCCACAGGATATCTAGCTCTGGTAGACCTACGCAAAATAGGCTCACTTCTAGGTGCTCTCAAAACATCCCTGGTCTTCCTTACTCCAGGTGTAACAATAGAAGGAATACCCAACTCATCATCAATGCTCTATTCTGAGCCATTGGATTCACCATCCACATAAGAGTGACCTGCATTCACATCAAACATGGGCTGATCTACCTTCGCTTTTCCTTTTCGTGATACCTGCGTACCACTATTTGCATTGCTTTGAGGAGATTCTCCTTATCTCAATCTGCCTGTCCATGGCGAAGTATGTGAACCACTGCTAGAGGACACTACAGGTCCACTAATATTTTGTGATTTCTGCTGTATATTCTGTGCAGCATTACCATTTTGTGCATCTACATCATCAATCACATTTACTGGTTTATACCAGCTACTCATCTCATGAAAAACAACATCTCTTCTCACTCTAAACTTACGAGTAGAAGGGTTATAGCATCTATACCCTTTCTGCTGCAGAGAATAACCAATAAAGATGCACTTCTCACCTTTTGGATCCAACTTGGACCTCAACTCATCTGGCACATGAACATAGGCAATGCAACAAAAAATTTTCAAATGAGAAATATTTGGTTTTCTACCAGTATACATCTCCTCTGGCATCATGCCATGTATTGCTACAGTGGGAGTCCTATTCATTATGTAAATTGCTGTAGCAACTGCTTCAGCCCAATAATAATCTGGAAGGTCTTTTTCATTTAGCATGGCCCGAGATACCTCTCCAATATGCCTGTTTTTCCTTTCTACAAGTCCATTTTGCTATGGGGTATGACTGCATGAATATTGCTGCTTTATGCCATGCTCCTGCACGAATCTTGCAAACTCATTTGAGAGGTACTCTCCCCCTCCATCTCACCTTAGGCATTTTATTTGCAAGCCTGTTTCTTTTTCAACCATAGCTTTAAAAGCTTTGAAGTGCCCAAACACTTCACTTTTCTTTTTCATAAAATACACCCAAACTTTTATGCTGTAGTCATCAATAAAAGTGACAAAATAATGATAGCCTCCAATCGATGCAGCTTTAGTAGTCCACACATCAGAGTGGATTAATTCCAATGGCTTCTTACTCTCTTGAACATGCCTAGGAAATGGTTTCCTTGCCTGTTTTCCAAATTGACAGGCTTCACATACCTTATGCATTTCTGCAACCTTGAATTTAGGCAATCCTACAACAATATTTTGGGCCTACATTGATTTAAGTCACTGTACATTAACATGACCAATGCGTTTATGCCAGATATCAATATTTGCAACTACACTGGTCCCATGTGCAAACATTCCTGCACTCAATTCAAGCATGTCCGCATCCAACATAAACATGCCGCCCTTCTTCTTACCTTTTGCTATCAAGCAACCGTTATTTTTCCTATCCTCAACAAAGCATTTATGAGGATGAAATGTGACCTGCAAGCCCTGCTCAACCATTTGACCAACAGAAACCCGGATCTTTGTGATATTCGGGACATGAAATACATCATATAGATATTTCTTTTTCCCATCCTACATAGACAAAGGAATTTTACCAATCTGCACAATAGGATGTGCAGTATCATCACCAGTGTCCACAAATCCTGGTCTTCCATCTTCCTTGCATCTTGCATCCATTCTGCATGACCTGTCATGTGATTTGATGCACCTAAGTCAACATATCGCACGTCATTTCTTTCTTTTGCACTTGTCACAGAATTGGTCATGTGCTGCACCATAAACAGATGCTCATTTCTGTCATCACCCTGTCTACTAGAAGATGCATAATTGCCTTGTTGCAATTTTCCATTCATGATGTCATTCTGCTTTTTGTAGCAGTCTTTAGCCATATGACCCATTTTACCACAATAGTAGAATTCAACATTGTTGTTTGCATTTTGGCCTCTCTGCCATCCACCACGACCTCTTTGGCTCCCCCTGCCTCTAGAGTTACCACGTCCTCCTCCAAAGAACTGGTTTTCTTGAGTTTGCTGCATATTCTGATTTCTACCACGGCCTCCAGATCGGCCTCCTCTATCTCTGCCTCTACCTCTTCCAGCATTTGAGTAGAAGCAGTTTCTTTTGAAGTTCCTCCTGAAGAAGATGCACCACCATTTCTCTGCTCTTCATAAATTAGAAGAGCAAACAACTCCTCAAAATCAGGAAATTTTTCACGGACAGCAATGGATGTCCGGAACTATGCATAATCCTTTCCTAGACCATTCAAGGTCATGGAAACTAGATCATCATCTTCCACTCGTGACCCAATGGAAGCAAGTGCATCTGCTATTTTCTTCACCTTCATGTGGTAGTCATTGATGCTCATATTTTCTCTCTGCACATTGTGCAACTCCTGCTTAAGCTGCATTTTCCTCGCTTGCGTATTTGTGTTGTACATTTTTGCCAAAGTATCCCATGCCTCCTTTGGCGTACTTGCATCCTGAATATGCACAATCATAGAATCCGAAATACTGATAGACAACTAGTACATAACTTTTCTGGATCTCTCATGCCATCCTTTGAATGCCTGCATTTCCTGTTGATTGGGAACATTAGGAAGAACTGGTTCTTCTTCATTTCCTGTAATGAACTCCCAATAGCCTTTTCCTATAAGGAAATTTGTCATTCTAAACTTCCATGCCTGGAAGTTGTTCTTGTCAAGCTTTTCAGTGACAATATGTGAAAGAGAATCAGACGCCATTATAGAACACTGCAAAATATTTTGTCACTGCAAAAAACACAGCCTTTGCCTCACACGGGCAGATCTGCAAAACTAATGAAAGTGGTGTTTAACCACACAGTCACTTCCTAGTGATGATTTTGCATCAACAGGCAACAAGGATGATTCTGCAACTCCCAATATCTCTGCGCACAGGCATACGATGCAATTTCTGTGGCAACTTTTCACCGACCTGCAGAGCAATGGTCGCACAGCAAAAACAGGGCCTTTTTCTGAGTGCCTGTGAAGAACTTCCGCCTTCAAAATGGGCCCCAAAATGGCCTCAAATCAGAAAAATAAAGTCACCCTGGGCAAAGCCCTCACCCGCAGCAGATACTGCCCTCTCACTTGCATATGTACATCTTCGCACATATAGGTAGCATCAATCGATTTTAACCTAGGGCTCAAAAGTGATGCCTGAGTTATAGCTGCCCTATGAAAGTCCCAGAAAAAAAAAGCATATAGTTAGTAGTCCCTACCTAGCTACTAGGTCACGCGCACTCACACGGTTTCACTTAGACACATAGATGATTGCATGAATAATTGTACCACACACTTTCATTCCACAATCTCAAAGCATGTATAAAAATAAGATTTCTCACACACACACAAAAAGGTCATACCGGCATGCCAACCAATCTAATGATCAATGGTACACCACATGCACATGGATGCAGGTTCTAAAAAGATGCCGCCACTAAAGAGGATGCGCAGAAAGGGCCCATCGCCTCAACCATGAGACCCCCTCCAGAGTTCGCAGCCATCTACATCTTCTTAACCACGATGACCAGAGGCTTTTGTGGTACAGAGCGATAGCTCCGAAGAGGATTTAGTGCATGACCAAGACGAACAAATGCCACCCCAGTCACCACCGTGGTGCCTACATAGCCCTTGATGGGGCCCAGTCACTGGAACTTGTTTGGCCACCCACCTCGACTTATGCTCTTTCCTAGGAAGCAACATCTTACTTAGAGGAAAGGGGTCTAGGCAGTTTGCATGAGAGCCTAAAATCCTTGGAGGACAGTCCTACAATGACCACATATATTAAAGAATTTCTCCATTCTTACCACTCCAACAATGCAAAGGTTGGCCAGTACGGTACAATCACTATACATCAGAGCCCACTAAACATTATCCTCAATAGTATAGTCATTCAAAGGGCTTTCTCACTGCCAACACAAGGTACCAAATATCCTAAACGGCTTGTCGATGCAAAGTTTCTCGAAGTACAATCTCTCCTCACCAAGGGCACACTGCTCCATAAAGATGGCATATTGCTTCGCACAATCCTTGACCATCGCCTGAGGGAAGCAACACAATTCCTATCCACAATCCTGGGGGTTAAGTGCGGCAAGAATCGATCCCTTCCACTCTGCACATTTGTCTTGCTAAGTAGGAAGCTAAAACAAGACTGGGTCCAGCACTTTGTCATCTTCTTTATAAAAAAACTAGATGGTTCTTCAGGCCAAAAATGTAAAATTCCACACTTATTGGCTATAATCATCCAAAAAGAACTACAAGAAAGAGAAATGACTCTGCCCCAGTCACCAAAACCAATTGAGGAGTTGGACATACCCTTCTCACCAGTATGGGAGCCGGTCACCAACATCTCCTACTATCACATTGATAAGTGCAGATGCCTTAGAAGAATTACATATTTTGGAGGTCGGGATTAAGGAATTTTCCCACAAGATGCTATAGCTCGGTGCACAACTGCAACCAATATATCCCCAACAACAGCAACAACTAGAGCCCCCGAGGCAAGATCAGCACCAGAACCTGAGGAAAGATCGGCACTAGAGCCTGAGACTACATCATCACTAGAAACACCCATTGACACCATGCAAGTCGATGAGCCACAAGGGGAGCTAGTGCCAGATCAACAGTATGACTATTGTACACAAGGGACTGAAGTACCATTGGAACAATGTCCCTCAAGTACTACAAAATCATCAGGATGGCTACATGGGCACTACTTATATTAGCCATATCGCCAGACCTCATCACCGTCTGTCATTCTCCAACATCAAGCTAGTCAAATGATCCAAATGTTAGAACTATTCACTAGCTTGGCCAAGAAAGGATATGCAAGAGAATTGGATAGGCAGACTGCATCAGAAATCGAAGACCAAGTCCAGGCAATTGCCATAGAGGTCAAGGCACTTCGAGCGTAGATAGATGAGAAGGAGGTAGAAGAAGTGCGCATGAACCAAGCTCTCCAAGCTCAAGAGAAGGTAGTAAGAGATGTGACCTCCAACCTCCACCAAAGTCAAACACAGCTAACAGCAGCAGTATAAGAAACGGCAATCCTACATACCTACTATAACTCCTTGACATCCGCACATGTGCAATAGACGAAGGTAGTGGCACAAGCTCGACTCACTCTAATTCATAGAGAAGAAGAGCTCCAGGATTGCAAAGACAAGCTTGAAGACATGAAACAATCTTTGGCAGTACGTGCCTTCAGCATTGACGAGCTTACAAGGAAATGCAGAATCTTAAAAGACCAACTTGCTACTGCTCAAGAGGCCAGCACTTCACAAGCACAAGCCTTAAACCAATGGTCCAATACCACTGAAGAAATTCCTCAACAGGCAAAGGCAATGACTTGGTAAAGATGTCTGCAACCTGATTTGAGTCTTCACATGTATGAGATCAATCTTCTTTGATAACGCCATCTCTATGATGAAATGGTAGTGTACCTCAATATCCTTAGTTCTAGCATGATAAACCGGATTACTTGCCAATTGCACACTACTCATGTTATCACAATAAAGTCTGACTGGTTTTTCCACATGCAGTCCCAAATCCTGCAAAAGCTTCAAAAGCCAAGCAATCTCACATGCAGCCAATGCTGCACCTATGTACTCTGGTTTTGTACGAGACAATGCCACTGTGGGTTGCTTTTTACTACTCCAACTCACCACTGCACTACCAAGGCTGAATGCATAACCACTGGTCGATCTCCTATCATAAGCACATCCTACCCAATCTGCATCTGTGTATCCAACTAATTCTATATCCTTTCCATACTCATAAAAGAGTCCATACTGATATGTTGCCTTGACATAGTGCATAATCCTTCTCACTGCATCCAAGTGAGGCTTCCGTGGCTTCTGCATAAACTGACTAATGAGTCCCACAGCATATATTAAATCAGGCCTGGTAATAGTCAAATAAATCAAGCTTCCAACCATCTACCTATGCATGGTAATGTCATCAATCTCAGCTCCAAAATCAGCCATCATCAAGTTTTGATCCAAGGGGATATCCATTGGTTTGCAATCCTTCATGCCAAACCTCTCCAGCATATTCAAGGCATACTGCCTCTGCATAAGCCAAATGCCATCAGGTGTTCTCAACACCTCTATGCCAAGAAAGAACTTCAAGTCCCCTAGATCCTTCATATCAAACTCCATTTTCAGCTTGCTCTTAATTTCAGCAATGCCATCATCATCACTACCAATGAGAATCAGATCATCAACATAAATCACAATCACAACATATCCAGCAATTGTCTTGAACAGTGAATGATCAGCCTTCCCAATTGCAAAACCAATCTCCTGTAGGTATCTACTGATCCTTTCATTCCATGCTCTAGGTGCTTGCTTCAGCCCATAGAGAGCTTTCTTCAACCTGCAAACATAGTTGGGATAGTCAGGGTGCACATAACCCTCAGGCTGAACCATATAGACTTCCTCCAACAAGTCACCATTTAGGAAAGCATTCTTAACATCCATTTGCTACAATTTCCAGCACTTTGCAGCAGGCAATGCTATGATAGTTCTCACAGTTGTCATCTTGGCAACAGGGTTGAAAGTTTCCTCATAATCTAGCCCATATTGCTGTGCATACCCTTTGGCAACCAGCCTTGATTTATACGTTTCCATTGATCCATCAAACCGTTGGGATATCTCAAGGTGTATGCCTCAGGCACACCTTGGTTTCTATGTGTGAGTGCTAGAGGCACAGTTAGGTGCCCATAAGCACAGTTAGGTGGTGGAAAGCCACATAGGATAATTGAGAGAATCTAGGAGCAGATTGAGGAGATGATTGTGGAGCTCTGAAGTCATCAGTGATGTCAATGAGCATGTAAGAGGTGCCTACATAAGGACCTCACTCTTCTTCATTCTATATGCAAGTATTCTGAATTTGTGTCCACTCTACTCTTTCCTTTCAGTTTACCAACATGGTATCAGAGCCATTTGATCCCCCTTGATCCCATTTCTGCCACATCATCTTCTTCTTCTCCACCTTCTTCTTCACCATCTCTTCCTCTTCTTCCCAAAACTTGCTTAAGCCTGTTCTCCTCCGTTTCTCTGCCATTCTCCATGCCCTTCCTGCTAGAGACACACCTCGAAGGGGCGAATCCCTGGCTGCAAGGAATCAACAAATTATCGCTTCTGTTCGTCGCCATTTCACGCAGATCGTCGACCCTTCTTCCTGCATTTTCTCTCAGAATGCTCCATGCTTCTCTAATTCCTTTCAGAGGGAGTTTGTCCATACCTAGAGCTATCCTGTGCTAAAATCTGAGCAGCAAATCTGAGCAGCAATGGCTGCATATTCAAGCTGAAAATAGAGAAAAACCAGTCAAAAATGGAGAGACAAGATATGGCGCCCTCACGTGTTTTTGTGCCCTTTCTCCTCAGTGGACCTTCTGTGGTATATTAGCTTTCTTTTGCCTCAGAAACCCCTTTTTTCTTTGCTCTGGAGAGTGAGATTCAAGCCCTCCAAGTTCAGTCTTTTGATTTTGATAGTTTTGACAAGTTTTTGAGAGTGATGCTACATAAGATGCTATTCTAGCATTTTTGAGTTTTTGAAGTTTTCAATAACATTAGTACAACTATGGCTTCAGCTTTACTTTGAGTTGCTATACCTGGTTTTGATTGGAAAGCTTTCATTTTTAGCCACCTATATGAAGCATGTAAGAAAAAGCATCATTGATTGAATTTTGGTCACTAGTCTTTGCTACATTAAATGCTTATATTTGGAAGCCTTTCATTTGTTATTCTAGCCTTGTAAGAGAGAAGACACTACCCAATACTTGGGTTAGGCCCTCTCATGGCTACCATATTAAATATAGATAAGTTCAATGGAAAGGGCTTCCACACATGGCAGATGAAGGTGAAATTTGCATTGATGAGAGAAAACCTCTGGGGACTTGTCAAACCGACTTCAACTTCTTCTTCTACAGCCTCCAATGCTGGAGAATCCTCAGCTCTGACATGCCCGACAAGGGATCCTACTAGAGAGGAGAAAGCATATGGTATCATTGCTCTTGCTTTAGGAGATGATTATATTCATCACATCTCTGACTTAGAGTCTCCTTCAGAAGCTTGGCAGAAGCTTGACATGATTTTTGGTGCTAGCTCTCACATCTCAAAATTATCACTTAAAATCTATTTCTTTGAATTGAAGATGGTTAGTGGCACTCCTTTGGCAGCCCATGTCAATTATATGCGGAGTCTTATGACTCAACTTGCTTCTATCAACTCTCCTATCACTACAGATGATGCTATGGCAGTGTTGCTTAAGAGTATGCCTGAAGATTATGATCATGTTGTTACCACTTTAAAAAATCTTCCTAATCCTAATCTTGAAGGTATTATCTCTGCTCTCCAAGAAGAAGAAAGGCACATGGAGCTCCGGCAAGGCAATGACATAGCTTATGCTGTAAAAATCCAGAAGGGCAAGTTTACACCTTGCAATCATTGTGGGAAGACAAATCACCTTTCAAAGGACTGCTTCAAAATCAATCCATGCAAACACTATGGCAAAAACAATCATCATGAGAAGTTTTGCAAAGCCAAAAAGGAAGCAACTTCAAAGACAGAAAATGCCAATCTACTTTCAGTTGATGTGCCTCCACAAGATGAGGCATCCTTTGAAGATTATGCTTTTTAAATCATCTCTATGTATGCTCCAGATCTCTCTTTTTATGTTGAGTCAAGGTACTCAACCTGGATAGTCCTCCCAAATGAATGAAATAAACTATTATGTTTTTTGTGTGTCTTGCAAACACCTCTGGTCACCTTATGATGCAGGCCATGTGTATGTGTTTTACTCCATGGTACCTCCTGCAAACATTGTGTGCATGTACATGCAGGGGAGCTAACCATTGGAAGGTCTTTTTGTATCCCTTTTTGTTAACCTTAGACCCACGGGAACCCTTGCTAGCCTGAGATCCTAGCCATTGATAGATCCATGACCACCATGAGATGGCATGAGACACCTTGTGCATGGCAACCTTGATTATTTTCCAAACTGGCATGCAGGACAAACATGCTCTAAAGCAGTATACTTGAACTTGGTAGGCCAACAACAATGGCTTTATGCTGCATATTTTTCAACTTCTGAATATTAATATGACCAATTCATTTGTGCCAAATTTCCAAATCAGAGACAACACCCGTACCATGGGTAAACATGGCAGCCTTTAGTTCCGGCATGCCTGCATCTAAAGTAAACATTCTTCCTTGCCTTTTCCCTTTTATAATCAACTTGTAGCCATTACCAAACTCCTCAACGAAGCATCCATCCTTATTAAACCAGACTTGCAAGTTTTGCTCAGCCATTTGTCCAACAGACAACAAGTTCTTGGTGATCGAAGGCACATGCAACACTTCACGCAGCTTCTTAATCTGACCATCGTGCATCACCAGAGGCACAACACCCTTGTGTGTAATGTCATGCTGTGTATCATCTCCTGTGCAAACATAACCATGCACACTAGGAGTCATCTGATCAAACCACTCTCCATGTAGTGTCATGTGATTAGATGCTCCTGAATCAATATACCATATATCATCCAAGCCACCATTAGTAGGCTTATGATCCTGCACATGCATCATAGCAAATAGCGGACGTCTCATGCGCATGACTAGAAGAGGCAAAATGATCATGCTGATTTGCCTTTCCTCTTTGATTTTCTTGCTTCTTGAAATAGTCTCTGGCAATATGGCCAACCTTGCCATAGTAATGACATGTCTTATCACTAGTAGGATTATGCACTGTTTGTTGTGGTTGCTGCCAAGTACCTCTACCATGAGAAGCACCTCTCCCCCTACCTCTAAAGGCTCCACCTCCTCTTTGAGGTGACTCTGACTAGGGGTTTTAAGGACATGCCTACCATTACCTCTACCACAAAATGAACCTCTGTGTCGTTTACCACGGCCTCTCTAATCAGAGTAGAACACTGCATCACTATTCCTTGAGCTACTACCATTGGCATTCAGCCCAAGCTTCACTTCCTCATGGATCAAAAGAGCAACCAGCTCATTGAAATCCGGCATATTCTGCCTCACAGAAATAGAAGTGTTAAAAGACTTATATTCAGGACCAAGTCCATTCAAAGTGACTGCAACCATGTCATCATCATCCAGAGAAGCATCAATAGAAGCTAACTCATCAGCTATGGTTTTGATTTCAGTCATGTACTCCTGTATTGTTCTACCCCGCCTTGACATATTGTTGAACTTTTGCTTTAGCTAAATTTTCTTGGCACTTGTAGTTGTGCCATAATATCTTGTCAAGATATCCCATGCATTCTTGGGAGACTTGCAGTTTAGAATTTGCGTAACCATGGCATCTAAAATAGATATTGAAAACCAGTGAAGTACCCTCCGTGCTCTTTCCAACCAAGCTTTATGATTCTTAACTTGTTCTGCAGTAGCATTTCTTTCTGGCAAATTAGGCTCTTCCTCATCACCTGTAACCAAATCCCAATAGCCTTTTCCAATCAAAAAGTTCTCCATTCTAAATTTCCAAATGGGATAATTATGGTAATTTAATTTCTCACCAACAATCTGAATGATATTATCAGACCCACTTGCATTTGCCATAATTACAAAAAAACAGATTCTTGCAACTTTTTACTGTTTTGGACTGTCAATATCTTTCACACCTTAGCTTGGATGCAAATACTGTCAAAAGAAAAAATGTAGCCAATGCATGGCTCTACAAACTTTCAGTTCAGTGCAGATCCAAATTCCTTAAGGATTTTCTGATATCTACTTCTAAATACAGGCACCTGCACACTTTTGACAGCAGTCAGGGAACTTTAGTAACTCAATGGATCAACCGGACTCAAAATGCCACTACGCTACTATCACTAACAAGGCATAGCATCTATCAAGCTACTTGACATTAACATCCAACCACTGGGCATCCAAATACCATCACATATATCCATGAACATTGCAATATCATGCCTGCAACTGCATCTGACAATTCGACAGTAAGTTGTAAACTGTGACTTTTTCTGATTTTCCCAAGCTCATAACTTTTGACAGTAAATCCAAATGAACTTGCTTCCAAAAGCAAAGTCGGAGCTTGTATACTTGCCTCTAACTTGTCAGTTCAGACCAGCATCCAAATCCACACTACTTGAGAAATAAACAGTCCGGAAAGTGACAATTTGATCACTTTTGAACAAAAAAACAGCAGCAGCACTTTTTGTGTTTGGAGGAACACGGGAATCCTGGTAGCTCACAGAGAGACTAAGACTCCACAAAAATGATGTATGAGGATATAGTAAACCTTTGGGGTGCTAGAAAAGGAAGAAAGCAAGTTGTATATCACTTTTGAAGTCTCCAAAAGCTGTCCAAGAGCAAAAAAACGAGATCTACAAGCTGAAGGTTCTCCTCACTTGATAGGAGATATAGGACAGTTTTTTCCAGCCACTAACAACCTCCAGAGAGTTAGGCGATGAGGTTTGGAGAGACGTTTCATAAACAACCTCCAGAGAGCTGGGCGATGAGGTTTAGAGAGACGTTTTTGCTTCGTACTGCTGTATATACCTCTTGCTTGGCTCAAACCAAGTAGTAGTTGTCCAGAAAAAGAGATCAGCTCCGTTCTATCACCGTTCTATCACACCTAAACAGTAAAAACGAGTTGTGTTTTGTCAAAATACATCTCCCACGAGCAACCTATGTGTAATAGCAATCTGCCCTTAGCAAGAAGACATCAATTGGATAGCTCCCAACCCAAACAGAAGCTGGAGATTACTACTTCAATCCAAAAAACGAGATCTCTTCTCATTGCTTCGAAGCTTCAGAGTAGGAGAAGCACTCCCGCAAGCTTCCACAAGCAGTGGGGCAACTAGAAGGCAAGGAATGGTAGCTCTGATACCATATTAGGAAAAAACAAGAAGAGAGATATAGGAAGCAACCAAGAGGAAGCAACAGTCTCCTCCACAATCAGCTCATATTCACCCCACACAATACAATTGAACATACAATTGAACACTACTAAGGTCACACCCATACATAGTAGATAAGAACTAACCATGGTTGAGTCAGTGTGACTCCCCTTATTCACCTACTCACACAACAGGAACAATAACTGAGAGCTTGATTTCCAACATGACATAACCGACATCCCACCCATGCAGCTGATCATCCCATCGCACCAGCAAAAAGAAGTGTCGGAAGATGACAAGGCCTATCTCACATCCAGCTTTCCATATTTAACCACTCCTTCTGCCAACATCATAACCTCACTTAGCCTTGCTGCTACCACCCTCTTAACCTTCCTTGAGCTCCATTTTAACCTCTATTCCCTCCATCGTCTCTTTGCTTATGCCTCTCACCATTTTCAACTTACCCAACAGTCACAAACTTACGAGCCCCTCACACCTAGCTTCTTCCCCTTCCTTGCTAATCCTACCCTTGAGGATTACCAAGTTGCTCAAACCATTTGCCCAATTCTTCCCCCCCTCCCCTCTGCTCCCCCTTCCGCAATTAACACTCTTCCATATTTCTCCCCCATGTCCCCGGATTCTCTCCCTGCCCCGTCATTACCTTCGACACTATTTGTGCTTCCATCAGCAGAAAATGACGCAGTATTTGATTTTGAAGATCAGGATCTGGATAATCCAATTTGTACTCCCATGCCAAGTTCCAATGATGGGTATGATTTTGATGAGATACCACTTCCTAGTAACCCCAACAAGGAATTTTGGAGCAAATATCTTGATATGAAAACTCGAGGTGGATGGACCTTGAACAACTTTCCTACCAACCTTCGTCAGCGTCAAATTAGTGAAGGTTGGATTAGCAAGTTGGATCCATAACCTGGTTGCCGCCGCCCCAAGCTCTTTGATGTAATCTTCTTGAAGGAGTACCTGCATGCACCTCCATGTCTCAAAACCCATCCCAAGTTCTATGCAATTCCACGGCATAAAAAATGGGAAGCCAACATACACACTTTGGATGAAGATCGAACCATTAATTGGCCAATTATCAAACCATACTTTGGTGTAGAATGGAATATCCAAGGCACAATGGTCCAAGCTTTTCAGCAGCATGAGCAAGTAATGTGTAGCAACATTGATCACTTCCTTTGCCTAAGTGCTATATTTTATAAAACATTGGAATTCATTCTGGAGGTCCCATGTTACCTCGATTCCAATTTGCCTCCACTCAATTTCAATCCCAATGAACGGGTCGATGCTCAGATTACAAGACGACTCTATCAAAGAGTGATCTTCTTAGAAGCACGCCACATATCTCTGTTCGAGCAAATGGTGGATACAGGCTACCTAGAAACAGAGCAAAAATTGTATGGTGCCAAGGCTTTACAGCAGGATCGACTAGCGCCGACACAAGTTCCATAGCTACTGGACTAAAAGCATGGCAACCCAAGTACTTGCTCGCAATAAGCCATAACTCGAGGACGGGTAATGAAATGGATCTGAGAGTATGTTGTCTCTATGCCAACATAGACTTAGGTAGAACAAAATAAGTGTGTAGAGTAGCGACAAAGCTCCGCTTGTACTTGCATAAGGCTAGAAATAATCCGAATGCGTCAATTTTACGAGCAAAAACCTATGAGCAGGTTTATCCGAGCGTGTTTTTCAAGAGATTTTTAAAAAATGTTTTTCTTTAGGAAACATGGTTTTTACACTTTTATTTTCACTAGAACTAGATCCCTTTATCATAAAAATATACAGACTAGTCACTCATTCATTTTTACACAACATAATTTTCTTATTTAGAGACATCCCTTTGTACCCCTGTTATTACCTTAAAAAAGTGTTGATTCCTTTAAGAAACATTCCTCATAATCACTCTCAATGTAATAATACTATGTATATATAATTACTTATTAACACATTTATATCATATGGCAATATCTTTTTAGTGTTTTTATAGCATATTTATGGACATGTTTCTAAAGAAGTTTAAGTTACTATAAATAAGTATTAACTTGGGCTTATATATCACTCTCATAAAATACATGTAATATTTAATACTATATATGGAAGATTTTTCAAAATATAACTTCATAGATGTGCTCAAATGGGATGTTCCGATCAATTTGAGTGGTTGAATGACTATATTTGGACATTGGATATGAAAGTTATGTCACTTTTAAAAGTGCTGTCCAAGGTAGTTTCGCCAGCAAAACTACCTTGGGAGACTTGCTTCAAAGGGGTTTCGCTGGTGAAACTACCTGGATGGCTTGCTTCAATGAGTTTTCTTTGAAGAAACTCTTTCATGAAGATAGGTTGAGAGAGGGTTTTCAATGTCACCCCCTATTAAGTAAAAGTTGTAAGAAGGATCATAAGGGAATTTTCATAGAGAAGTCTACTCTACATGTGGGTTTCTTCAAAAGCCATCCCATTATGCTCTCACCATTCCTACAGATTCACCTAAAGATTTTTGTATAAAATAGGCATTGCTATAATACTTTGCATATTTCTAAGTGAAACTATGTTTTCTTCTAATCGATTTTTGCCATATTTATGCATAGTTGGAAGATTTTTTTTTCCTTCGCTCGGACGCTCGGAAGATTTCGCTCAGAAAATGCTCGTCCCCGAAATAATCCCTCTTAGAAATCCAACTTGCATGTTCTACATGCAAGTTCTACATATAATTTCTACATGCGAGTTCTACATGCAACTCCTACATGCAAGTTCTACATGCAACTCCTACCTGCGAGTTCTACATGCGAGTTCTACATGCAACTCCTACATGCGAGTTCTACATGCAACTTCTACATGCGAGTTCTACATGCAACTTCTATATGCAAGTTCTATATGTAGAGAGAGAATGTGTACAATTCCTACATGCAGAGAGAGAAGCTCTCCACCTTGTATAAATACCCCATAATGGAATGAAGCCCACACTCTTTCGGGCATTGTGTTCAGTTCTACTTTGGTATTCCAAGCAATTGTCTCAAGTGTCCATGCTTCCTTGCACTCCACGTCCAAAAGCATGTCCTAACCTTGCAACTCCTCCTCCCCTCTCCTCCAACCTTGCAACCCATCCTCTCCCTCTCCTCCTCCCTCCTCCTCCTTCCTTCTCCTCCTCCCTCTTCCTCCTCCTCCTCCTTCCTCCTCCTCCTCCTCCTCCTCTTCCCTCCTCTCTCTTCTTTCCCCCATGCTTTTACACCTTTCTCTCCCACTCCAATGCTCCCCCTAAACCCTTAGTTTCTCAACCCTTAATCTCCACGATCTACAAGGGAGACGAGTTCTCCACCATGTAGTCTACTCTAAACCTTGGAACCTCTTCTAAACTCTAGAACCTCCTTCTAAACCTTAGAACTTCTTCTAACCCTAGAACTGTTGAGATATCGAGCTCCACTCGTGATATGCCAGGGTGATCGTTGTGCATTTATGTCACCGACTTGTTAGTTGCAGATGTGGTTGGTACACTGCCCATGAATAATAGCTGGATGACAGCTATCCTTATGTACTCTAGTTCGTGGCTCAGTTAGTATGCCACCTTAGTTAGCTGAGTTTGGTTTGAGACCCACATATAGGGTTCTTCTATTTCTTTGTACTAGAGTTCTTTTGGCTTACACAGCTAAGAAGAGGAAAACTGTTTCAGCCTCCAGCTTTGTTTGCATTCCCTCATTGTGTATGTGAGAAAGCCGCAAGTGAGACTCCTTCCTTCTCTCCCACTATCTTCACATGGTATCAGAGCCTGGTTCGTGGTAAGAAGCTCAAGAAAGCAAACCAAGTTCGTGGTGTCTTGGTAAGAGGACCAGTGTTGCTTTTCTTTTTCGAGTTTTGGGAGCAAATCTCTACAGGTAGCACAGCCGAAAACTGCAAGAGTGCATTGTCTCAGATTGAGACGCCCTTCGCGGTGTGGCAAGAGGGCAATATATGCTGCGGGAGGGGCAAAGCCCTCGGTGACATTATTTTTTTGATTCGAGGCCATTTCAGGGGAGGCGGAAGTTCTCCGCAAGCTCTGAGAAAAAGGCCCTGTTTTTGCTGTGCGACCACTTTGCAGGTCCGTGAAAAAATGCCGTAGAAATTGCATCGTATGCCTATGCGCAGAGATACTAGGAGTTACAAAACCATCCTTATTGCCTGTTGATGCAAAATCGTCACTAGGAAGTGACTGTGTGGTCAAACACCACTTTCATCAGTTTTACAGATTTGCTCGTGTGAGGCAGAAACTGTGTTTTTTGCAGTGACAGAATATTTTGCAGTGTTCTGTAATGGCGTTTGATTCTCTTTCACAGATTGTCATTGAAAAGCTTGACAAGAACAACTTCCAAGCATGGAAGTTTAGAATGACGAATTTCCTTATGGGAAAAGGCTATTGGGAGTTCATTATAGGAAATGAAGAAGAACCACTTCTTCCTAATGTTCCCAATCAACAGGAAATGTAGGCATTTAAAGGATGGCATATGAGAGCCAGAAAAGTTATGTACTGGTTGTCTATCAGTATTTCAGATTCTATGATTATGCATATTCAGGATGCAAGTACGCCAAAGGAGGCATGGGATACTTTGGCAAAAATGTACAGCACAAATACACAAGCCAAGAAAATGTAGCGCAAGCAGGAGTTGCACAATGTGTAGAGAGAAAATATGAGCATCAATGACTACCACATGAAGGTGAAGAAAATAGCAGATGCACTTGCTTCCATTGGGTCGCCAGTGGAAGATGAAGATTTAGTTTCTGTGACCTTGAATGGTCTAGGAGAGGATTATCCACAGTTCCAGACATTCATTGCCGTCCGTGAAAAATTTCTTGATTTTGAGGAATTGTTTGCTCTTCTAATTTCTGAAGAGCAGAGAAATGGTGGTGCATTTTCTTCAGGAGGAACTTCAAAAGAAACTGTCTTCTACTCAAATGCTGGAAGAGGTAGAGGTAGAGGTAGAGGAGGCCGATCTGGAGGCCGTGGTAGAAATCAGAATATGCAGCAAACTCAAGAAAACCAGTCCTTTGGAGGAGGATGTGGTAACTCTAGAGGCAGGGGGAGCCAAAGAGGTCGTGGTGGATGGCAGAGAGGCCAAAATGCAAACAGCAATGTTGAATGCTACTATTGTGGTGAAATGGGTCATATGGCTAAAGACTGCTACAAAAAGCAGAATGACATTATGAATAGAAAATTGCAGCAAGGCAATTATGCATCCTCTAGTAGACAGGGTGATGATAGAAATGAGCATTTGTTTATGGTGCAGCACATGACCAATTCGCAGAAGAAAGTAATGATGTGTGGTATGTTGACTCAGGTGCATCAAACCACATGACAGGTCATGCAAAATGGATGCAGGATGCAAGGAAAATGGAAAGACCAGGATTTGTGGAGGCTGGTGATGATACTACACATCCTATTGTGCAGATTGGTAAAATTCCTTTGTCTATACAGGATGGGAAAAAGAAATACCTGTCTAATGTATTTCATGTCCCGAATATCACCAAGAACCTGGTTTCTGTTGGTCAAATGGTTGAGCAGGTTTTCTAGGTCAGATTTAATCCTCATGGATGCTTTGTTGAGGATATGAAAAATAATGGTCGCTTCATAGCAAAAGGAAAGAAGAAGGCAGGATGTGTACGTTGGATGCAGACATGCCTGAATTGAGCGCAGCAATGTTTGCACATGGGACCGGTGTAGTTGCAGATATTAATATCTGGCATAAACGCATTGGTCATGTTAATGTAGAGTGACTTAAATCAATGCAGGCCCAAAATACTGTTGCAGGATTGCCTAAATTCAAGGTTGCAAAAATCCATAACGTATGTGAAGCCTATCAATTTGGAAAATAGGCAAAGAAACCATTTCCTAAACATGTTCAAGAGAGTAGGAAGCCATTGGAATTAATTCACTCTGATGTGTGGACTACTAAAGCTGCATTTATTGGAGGCTGTCATTATTTTGTGACTTTTATTGATGACTACAGTAGAAAAGTTTGGGTGTATTTTATGAAAAAGAAAAGTGAAGTGTTTGGGCATTTCAAAGCTTTTAAAGCTATGGTTGAAAAAGAAATAGGCCTGCAAATAAAATGCCTAAGGTCAGATGGAGGGGGAGAGTACCTCTCAAATGAGTTTGCAAGGTTCCTGCAAGAGCATGTCATAAAGCAGCAATATTCATGCAGTCATTCCCCACAGTAAAATGGACTTGTAGAAAGGAAAAACAGGCATATTGGAGAGGTATCTCGGGACATGCTAAATGAAAAAGACCTACCAAATTATTATTGGTCTGAAGCAGTTGCTACAGCAGTTTACATAATGAACAGGACTCCCACTGTAGCAATACATGGCATGATGCCAGAGGAGATGTATACTGGTAGGAAACCAGATATTTCTCATTTGAAAATTTTTGGTTGCATTGCCTATGTTCATGTGCCAGATGAGTTGAGGTCCAAGTTGGATCCAAAAGCTGAGAAGTGCATCTTTATTCGTTATTCTCTGTAGCAGAAAGGGTATAGATGCTATAACCCTTCTACTCGTAAGTTTACAGTGAGCAGAGTTGTTGTTTTCGACGAGATGAGTAGCTAGTATAAACCAATAAATGTGATTGATGATGTAGATGCACAAAATGGTAATGCTGCACAAAATTCACAGCAGCAATCACAAAATATTAGTGGACCTGCAGTGTCCTCTAGCAGTGGTTCACATACTTCACCATGGACAGGCAGATTGAGATCCGAAGAATTTCCTCAAAGCAATGCAGATAGTGGTATGCAGGTATTGTGAAAAGGAAAAGAGAAGGTAGATCAGCCCATGTTTGATGTGAATGCAGGTCACTCTTATGTGGATGGTGAATCCAGTGGCTCAGAACAGAGCATTGATGATGAGTTGGGTATTCCTTCTGTTGTTACACCTAGAGTAAGGAAGACCAAGGATGTTTTGAGAGCACCTGGAAGTGAGCCTATTTTGCACAGGTTTACCAAAGCTAGGTATCTTGTGGATAGGCTGAAATATGATGGATTTACAGCCATTCACTATGCCTATATGGTCAAAGTGATACAGGAACCAAAACCCACTTCTTTTGAGCAAGCCATGGGAAAAAAAAATGGGAGAAAGCCATGGATGAAGAAATGGATGCCTTGGAAGCAAATGCTACATGGGAATTGGTGCCTTTGCCTAAAGACAAGAATGCAATTGGCTGTAAGTGGGTTTCTAAGGTGAAGCACAATGCAGATGGTTCTGTGAACACATACAAGGCAAGATTAGTTGTCAAGGGGTATGCATACACATATGGCATTGATTATGAAGAAACATTCAGTCTGATTGCAAGGATGGCAACAGTAAGAGCAGTCATTGCTATGGCTGCATCAAAAGGATGGTCTTTACATGAGATGGATGTAAAGAATGCCTTCTTGCATGCTGATTTGCAAGAAGAGGTCTTTATGGAGCAGCCATCAGGTTATGTTCATGTTGTTCATCCTGAGTTTGTTTGCAGGTTGAAGAAAGCCTTGTATGGCTTGAAGCAAGCACCTAGAGCATGGTCTGACAAGATAGGATAGTATCTTGTCACTATTGGATTTCAAATTTCCAAGGCAGATTTCTCACTATATGTGAGAAAAACAGAGAAAGGTATTACGCTGCTTGTCATTTATGTTGATGATTTGATCATCACAGGTGATAGTGATGAAGATATCCTTCATGTGAAAATGCTATTGAAGCAGAAGTTTGAGATGAAGGATTTGGGAGAGCTGTGTTATTTCTTGGGCATTGAGGTGATTAGATCACCAAGTGGGATACGGCTCTTGCTGCAGAGGTAGTATGGATTGGACATGCTGTCCAAATATGGGATGACATGCTGCCAAATATGGGATGACATGCTGTAAGCCTATTTCAGTTCCTTTGGAGCAGAATGTGAAGCTGAGCATAGATGCAGGTGAGCTTCTGGAAGACCCTACTATGTACAGACGCATAGTAGGAAGTTTGATTTATATGACTATTACCAGGCCAAATTTGAGCTATGCTGTTGGATTGGTAAGTCCGTTTATGTAGGCTCCAAGGAAACCGCATTTGGATGCAGCTAGACGCATACTCAGGTATGTGAAGTCCACATTGCAGTATGGACTATTTTATGAGGTTGGGGTTCAGATACAGTTGCATGGATACACTGATGCTGATTGGGCTGGTAGTATTTCTGATAAACGATCTACCAGTGGATATGTGTTCTCTTTTGGGATGCTGCAGTCACTTGGAGTAGCAAGAAATTGTGGGGGTTAAAGGTCACTGTGCCTTTACCCCGGTTATGTACAATACTCAAACACATATATAAATGAATGAAAAAGAAGATTAGGGTGGTTCTGCACCCACCAAAACTTGTGTGGCTCTCTGTCTCTCTCTCTCCTTTCTTCCATTCTTGCTTCCGTTGAGAGCACTCTCAACTGGTATCAGAGCCCGGGTGATCTAGCTGAGCGTGCGTGAATGCTTGGAAGCTCAGCAGCTCTGTGGGAGGAAGGAGAAGCTCTGTGGGAAGCTTTGTGGGTGACTTTACTTGCATCCGAGTGTGCAAAGACCTTGGAGGAACCTTTGGAAAAGTCACTTTGGTTTTGCGAAGTGGTTTTGAGAGCCTGTTAAGAGTTTTCAAAGAAAAAGTCGTTTTTTGAGCTTTTCCCTGTTCCGTTCGATGATAGAGACTCCGTATTGACTTGTAGAGGCAACTATTGCTTGCTTTTAGTATCCACTTCACTTCAGGAGCTTGGAAACACCTTCATTCTTGAATCTGGGATCATTTCATTGGATTTCTGACTCACTGTGTCAGTTTCTGCGTTTTTTGCCCGAGTGTTGGAACTCAAGTTTGGAGCAACCATTTGCAGATCTGTCAGTTCCCGTGGACTCAGGAGGTCCTAAAACTTCTATGTTACTCATCATTCACACTCCGGTAGAGTTTACAAACAGCTCTGTTTGTAAAAACGTTTTTCAGTCCGTGTGTTGGACCCAGTGATTGAGACCATGGTTTCCAAAACCGTCTGTCCCATTGCGTTTCGGACGCCAAAAACCTCTACCTATCAGTTCTTGCGTGATTCGGTGGAGGATTTTTAGAGTTATAGATCTCTGTGTATTCAATTTCGTCTCTCTGTTATGCATTTTTCATTCTAAGGTTTTGAAACCTTAGATTTATGCCACATGGCAGTGGATAAGTGTTGACTCCCATTTCTCACTCATCGGTTGGGATTTTGGAGTTCTGGCAGAAGAGAGATATTTGCATATTTTCTTGCTAAGTTCGATTATGCAATGGCGCCCATGTTTTGAGGCATCTCAGGTTCTATTTTCAGTAGCGGTCATTACCGTGGGACTATGATTTCTTGAGCATACCTTATGCAGATCACTCTGGTTGCAGTTTGAGCAGTGTGCGCTCATTCGTGGTGTGCATTGGGTTGCATTGGATGATTTATATGCCATTTGGATGAATTGCGGTCCTTATTGGATGCGCTAATAGGCCCAAATTGCCTTATGGGATGCTATTTTTTAATGGACGCTTTGCACATAGATGCTATTTTATGCTGAGGGATAGCTTTGACACATTGCAAGTGATGCACTGATAGTGCTATGCTCTCTTGGATGAGATATTATTGATGCATATGCCAGTGGACGGTGTTTATGCTTGAGTTATTTGGCACTTATTGGCATTTTCTTTTGGGCCAGATTTGCTCATATGGATGCATAGTATATGCACATGAGTCAGATCCATCTTTTGATGCTTTGAGCTTTGAGTTTTGGTGATATTTCACTCTATTGTGGCATACACATTTGGGTGCACCTGGTATTTGGTGTGATTCTCTCTTAAGGCACTAGCATTTGGGATTTTGTTTCATTTGCATCATGGCATCCTCTTCCATGTCTGAAAAGGAGTTTTTCAGCATTAAAAAGTTTGATGGGACAAAAATTTCTTTGTGGAAAGAACAAATAAGGGATGTGCTTATTCAAAAGAAGCAGATTAAACCCTTGGCAGGGATTGAAGCTAAGCCTACAAATATGTCTGAGGATGATTGGAATGAGTTGGATGCATTAGCAAAATCTACTATTAGACTTCATCTTGCAGAGTCAATTTATTTCACAGTAGTAAATGAGCAGACTACGGAAGATTTGTGAAAGAAACTGTGTGCCACTTATGAAAAGAAAACTGCCTCTAATAAAGTTTACCTCATGAAGAGGTTGTTTGAGCTGCAGATGAAGGAAGGGGTCTCCATTGCTTCTCACTTGAATGAATTCAATATTATTGTCAGCCAGCTTCAGGCTCAGAAGATGAATTTTGATGTGGAGACTAAGGAAATATTTCTCTTATTTCATTGCCATCCTCATGGGATACCTTCCGTATAGCTGTCAATAACTCTGCACCTGGTGGAGTACTGAAATTTGATGATGTTGTGGGTAGCTTGTTGGCCGAGGAGATTAGACAGAAGTCTATGGATGGCAACAAGCAGGATGCAGCCTTAAATGTGCAAAGGGGCAGATCACAATTCAGGGGGAAGTCCCAAGAAAGAGGGAAGTCTCCTAGCAAATCCACGGCATGGAACATTGAGTGTTACCACTGTGGCAAGAAGGGCCATATGAAAAAGGATTGCTACAAGCTAAAAAGAGAGCAAAAGGATAAGAAAAAGAATGCAAATTGGGGTGCAAATCAAAAGGAAGAGAGTCCAAGGGAGGACAAAGGAAAAGTGAAGATCGAGGAGATCAATGTAGTCACACATGATAGTGACAATGACGTTCTCTTCATGTCTAGTTTATCTGCAGAGTTGCTTACCACTTCAGATGATGCATATTCTCAGGATTGGATTTTGGATTCTGGTGCTTCATTCCATGTTACTCCCCATAGGGAATGGTTCTCCACTTATGACAGTGGAAAGACAGGTTGTGTGCATCTTGGAAATGACTATGCATGTGACATAGTGGGAGCAGGTGACATAAAGTTTTCTTTTGTAAATGGGTCTGCATTTGTTTTAAAACATGTGAGACATGTGCCTAAGATGACCAAGAGTCTTATTTCCGTGGGTCAGCTAGATGATGCTGGTTTTCACACCACTTTTGGCTTTCAGAGTTGGAAAATTCAGAAGGGCTCTATGCTTTTGGCCAGGGGTGCCAAGTGTGGGACTTCGTATCCCTTACATGTATCAGGGGTATTTGATCATGTTGTTGCAATAACCGAGCAGCCAAGCACTTCTTTGTGGCATTGCAGGTTGGGGCACATGAGCCAAAATGGAATGAAACTCTTATGCCGTTTGGGTTATGTACCGCATTTGAGTTTCTCTGATTTTGAACTTTGTGAGCATTGTCTCTATGGGAAGCAGACTAAATCAGCCCATAAAAGAAGGGGAAAGAAAGAGTTTGAAATGCTTGATTTGCTGCATTCAGACGTATGTGGTCCCATGCCTACACGGTCATTAGGCGGGGCTGAATACTATTATGTGGCATTCATTGATGATGCAACTAGGAAAGTGTGGGCTTATGCTATAGCTCGGAAGAGTGATGTGTTCCAGGTATTTCAGAAATGGTTGGCCTTGGTTGAGAATCAGTCAGGTAGAACGCTTAAATGCCTACGGACTGACAATGGTGGAGAGTATCTCTCTCATGACTTTCAGCATTTCTGTGATACACGTGGGATTAAGAGGGAGCTCACATCCCCTTGTACTCCAGAGAAAAATCTAGTTGCAGAAAAGATGAACCGTACCATTCAAGAAAGTTTGCAATGCATGCTTTCCAATGCAAGTCTTTCTGGTGGTTTTTGGGCTGAGGCAATGAAGACTGCAGTGCATGTGATCAATAAATCACCTAGTAAGAGTTTGGATGGTGGTATTCCTTAAGAGGCATGGAGTGGCAAGAAGCCCTCTTACTCTCATTTGCGTATATTTGGGTGTGAGGCATATGGACATGTGCCAAAAGAGCTTCGAAAGAAGCTAGATCCTAAGTCTAGGAAATGCATATTTCTGGGTTATGGTGAAAGTGGAGAGATGGGCTATCGTCTCTGGGATCGAGAAGCAAAGAAGATCAATGAGAAGAAGATGCATAAGGCACCCATGAGGGATGTGGAAATGAGGAGAATCACTTTCCAAGATGTGAATCCACCTACATATGTTGATAGACAGCAAGCTGTCCATGCACCAAATGTGCAAGAAATGGTACCACCAAGTACTCCCACAGGTATACAATCAAGGGTAGATGATGGATCATCTATTGGTGGAAATGATGAGCCAAATCTGGCTGATATGCAGGTGGGACAGCAAGCTGAAATGCCCTTGATAAGATCATCTAGAGTGTCTAGACCACCCGATAAGTTTGTTCTAGGGGTAGACTATGTGATGCTTACTGATTGCGGGGAGCCTTCTTGCTACAGAGAGGCTATGATGCGTGAGGATCAATGCAAGTGGGAGTATGCTATGCAATCAGAGATGAGTTCACTTATGAAGAATAAGACTTGGGACTTGGTTTCTTTGCCACATGGAAAGAAAGCATTGCCATGTAAATGGGTCTACAAAATGAAGGTCACAGGTGATGATGTGCCTAGGTACAAGGCCCGTTTGGTCGCTAAAGGGTTCAAGCAAGAGAAGGGTGTGAACTTTGATGAGATATTCTCTCCAGTTGTGAAGATGACCACACTTAGATGCATGCTTGGACTAGTGGCATCAGAGGATATGGAGCTTATCCAGATGGATGTCAAGACAGCTTTCTTGCATGGGGATTTGCATGAGGAAATTTACATGGTGCAGCCGGAAGGCTTTGAAGAAAAGGGCAAAGAGCATTTAGTTTGCAAGCTGAAGAAGAGTCTCTATGGTCTTAAGCAAGCACCTAGAGAATGGTATCAAAAGTTTGATGCTTTCATTCGGTCCCAGGGTTTTAGAAGGAGTGAAATTGATCACTGCCTCTACACTAAAAGAGCTAAGGATAATAGCCTGATAATCTTGGCACGATATGTGGATGATATGCTATTGGCTAGCAAGAATACTTATGAGCTAGATGCATTAAAGGCCAAGTTGCATGAGGCCTTTGATATGAAGGATTTGGGACTTGCAGGTCATATTCTTGGTATGCGCATCACGCGTGATCGGAGTAGGAAACTCCTTTGGCTTTCACAAAAAGAGTATGTTACAAAAGTATTGCAGCGTTTCAATATGGAGGGGGGGAAGGCAGTGAGTACTCCATTGCCTCCATATGTGTACCGACACTGCATAGTGATTCCATGAGTGCTATTCAGCTAGCACGGAATCTGGTCTTTCATGCAAAGACCAAACACATTGAGGTCAGGTACCGTTTCATCAAAGAGGTACTTGAGGACAAGCGCATAGAGCTTGTCAAGGTTCATACAGATGATAACCCTATAGATATGCTGACGAAGAGTCTACCTAGTGAGCGGTTTGAGTATTGTTGTGTATTGATGGGCATTGGATAGTATGCCCACTGGTTGTTCTCCCTTAAAGGCACATTGTCCTTTAAGTGGGAGGTTGTGGGGGTTAAAGGTCACTGTGCCTTTACCTCGGTTATGTACAATACTCAAACACATATATAAATGAATGAAAAAGAAGATTAGGGTGGTTCTGCACCCACCAAAACTTGTGTGGCTCTCTGTCTGTCTCTCTCCTTTCTTCCGTTCTTGCTTCCATTGAGAGCACTCTCAGAAATAGCCTACAGTTGCCTTGTCGAGCATAGAGGCTGAGTACAGGGGTGCAGCAATGGCTGCATGTGAGGTAGCTTGGTTGCATAAGCGAAACAGAGGCTGCGAATGCTAAAATTGAAGGTCAAATCTTTGATAATGACTTAGCCATTCTGCATAACCAAATGGCAGTCGAGCTCCCAAAAGTTGAACCTCCAAAGTTGAATAACAGCAGAAGATCCCGCAAGAAAGCTGCCGGAAATCGCAGAAAAGCCAAGGCCGAGCACTTTAATGAATTCGAATGAGTCCAATCAAGGATCGTCTAATTGTACATTGCAAAATCAGCTCCCTCAAAATCAGCCTCTTGAATGGTCCCCTGAGGGACTGGAAGGAGTATGTGAAGCAAATGAACCCTTACTTGGAAACACCTTACCAGTGGAAAAGTTACCCCACAGTTCCCAACATAAGAAGTTTCGAAAATATAAGCCACATGTACGAATGAAGCTCGATCAAGAGACTTTAGAAAAAGAAAGTCAAGAAGAGCCTAACAAATTAATAAATGCAACTATGCCACCTAGTACACATGACACATGTCAGGCTAGTTCAACCCCATCCAAGGCCGATCTTTGAGAAGTGCCAGAATACTTCAAGAACTACACAAGTGGCAGTGTGCCAATAGCAATGCTAAGACCACTAAGAGAATCTGAAGTTCAAGAAATTGATAGCATTGGAGAAACTCCAATCTATGAGGGACCGGCAAAAACACGGACAATAAACCTTGCCCTTGAAGGGGAGGAAGAAAAACCAGTTTTCATTGGGAAATAGCTTCGTCAAGAAGATGAAACCAAACTCAAAGCACTCCTAATGGAATACCGTGACTGCCTAGCATGGTCATACAAAGAGATGAAAGGAATTTCACCAGAAGTGGCAGTACACACGATACCTATAAGGGAAGGTGCTCACCCTAAGGTATGTGGACCTTATCGCACAAATCCTAAATATGGCATCATGGTTTATGATGAGCTGGAAAAAATCCTAGATGCCAGATTCATCTACGAGATCAAGGGTTTCCCCCATTGTCATTGTACCTAAATGCAACAAGAAGCTCAGAATATGCGTAAACTTAAAAAATGTGAATGCTGCCACAATTAGGGATCACTATCCCCTACCCTTAACAGAAACAGCGTTGGAAAAGGTGGCAGGCTCCAAAATATATAGTTTCTTGGATGGCTTCAGTGGCTATAACCAAGTGCAAATTACTCCTAAAGATCAATCAAAAACAACATTTGCTACAGAATGGGGTATTTTTACATATAGAGTCATGCCATTCGGCCTTTGTAATGCCCCGGCCACATTCCAGCGAGTCATGTTCACATCTTTCAAGTCATTTTTGAATAAATTTTTACGGGTGTTCTTGGATGATTTGTGCATCCATTCAAACAAACAGGATCACTTCAAATGTCTTGAAGAAGTACTAATCAAATGCAGGGAGTATGGCATCTCCCTAAATCCAACAAAATGCCAGTTCATGGTCACCCACGGAGTTGTTTTGGGACACATCGTCTCTCAACATGGGATTGCAACTAACATGGAAAAAATCAAAATCATCATAAAATTGCCTCCTCCTACAAATTCCAAAGGTGTACAGGTCTTTATGGGACATGTCGGCTATTATAAAAGATTTATATTGTGGTATGCCATGATAGCTAGACCACTTTACAAATTATTAGTGGAATTCTTATGGACCGAAGAGTGCGACCAAGCTTTTGAGCTTTTAAAGTGGCACCTAATCACAGCACCCATCCTTATATCTCCCAATTGGGATATCGATTTTCATGTTCATACTGATGGATCCAAGTATGCAATTGGGAGTGTGCTTTGTCAACCTGGTGAACATAAGAAAGACTACCCATTCTACTTCGCCAGTCGACAACTCAATGATGCAGAGATCAACTATACCACCACCGAAAGAGAAGCCCTAGCAATGGTGTATAGTGTAAAGAAATTTCAGCACTATCTACTGGCAAATGATTTTGTCTTCTACACTGACCATCAAGCATTGCTTTATCTTGTGAACTGTCTGTGTACAATAGGAAGAATAATCGGATGGCTCCTCTTGCTTCAAGAATTCAACTTCAAAATAGTGGTCTGCAAAGGAGCCCAACACTACATTGCTGATCACATGTCTCGAGTCAAGTCGGGCGAAGAAGCCACTGGAGTCGAAGATGACTTACCATATGCCACACTATTTCAAATAGATGCTGTTCTAGAGTGGTGTGGAGATATCATTGGGTACTTGATGGTGGGAAGACCACCCCCTAAAATGAAAGCAGTAGATGCCAGAAAATTGATTCTAAAGGCTGGACCCTATCAACTCATTGCAGGACAACTGTACAAGATGCGCAAGGACCAGATATTAAGAAGATGTGTAATGCCTCATGATATCAGTCCAATCCAGAGTGAGGTCCATGAAGGCATTGCAAGAGGACACTTCCACGGGGAAGCCACAGCAAGAAAAGTTCTCCTCGTAGGCTATTGCTGGCCAACACTGTGGGCAGATGCCTATGAATATGTAAAAGGCTGTGATGTATGCCAATGGACTACTAAACCACAACACAAATACTTCAATCCCCTAACAATAGTTGTTGCACAAAAACCATTTGAAAAATGGGGGATTGACTATGTGGGTCCCATACATCCAGCAGCAAAAGGAACACAGGCACGCTACATCATTGTGGCCACTGATTACTTTACAAAATGGGCTGAAGCTAAAGCAGTCACAAAGGTAGATGCCAGAAGCACAGCAAGATTCTTATATGAAAATGTGATCACCTGATTCAGATGCCCCATTGAAATTGTGTCGGATAGAGGCACACATTTTGTCAATGAGGTAATCCAAGAACTCTTGTCTGGCTTCATGGTCATCCATAGAAAAAGCACACCCTACTACCCCCAAGGGAATGGACAAGCCGAATCCACTAACAAAATAATATGCATTATCCTCACCAAGGTAGTAGAACCATAGCGTTCTAATTGGGTAGAGAAATTGAATGCAGCCTTATGGGCATACAGAACCACATTCAAGGTCAGTACAGGGAACACACCTTTTCATTTGGTGTACGGCCTTGAAGCTCTGGTCCCACTCAAATTTGTAATACCAAGCCTACGCATAGCAGTACAGGAACACATGGGAGACCAAATCCTTGCAAGAAAGGCTCTATCAGTTGGAGAAGCATACAGAGACAAGACTAGTCGCCTGTTGGGGTAAAGGGCAGTGTGCCCACCCACTTGTACAGTGCCCATGTATACTCATATATATATGATAGAGGAATAAGCTAGAGTAGCTTTTGCTCCACCACTTTTGGTGTCTCCTATCCCTTTGTGTGTGCTCTCCTCTCTCACAACTGGTATCAGAGCAGGTCGTGGTGTTCGATCTGCGGGGATCTTCGCGAGGGCTTGTGGTGTGTGCGAATCGAGCATTGAAGGAGCTTTGGATCGATGTCTCTCATGGAGAAGACGGGGCAGCCATAGCTATGCTTATTTGCTGATCTGAGCTCCGGGAGCTCGAGGAGAAGAGCCTGAGGAGAGAGTTCAATGGAGCCATCGAGGGAGCCCACGCTGTTGAGGCACTCATGAGCGTGTGTTGCAGGACACTGTTGTAGAGCCGTGAGTAGAAGTGGTTGGAGAAGACATCATTTGGGAGCTACGTTGCCTCGTTGATGGAGGCATTGCTTCGTAGATACTTGCTGGAGATCGTTGACGGCCGTAGGCTTGGGCTTGCTTGTGAAGTGTTTGGAGACTCGGAGATCCGATCGTAGGAGCGTCATTTAGACTTGCTACTACTGCTAAGGCTAGAGCTTTGAGCGATGTGTTGTTGTTAGGACGTTGACTGGAGAGGTGTGATGCCGCGCGATTGGCGTTGTAGGAGTTGCTCAATGCAGAGGTTTCTACGTTGGGGTGTGCTGCAGGCTGGAGTTGAGGTTGAGCCTTCATTGGAGAGCGTTGTTTGGAGAGTGCTGTAGGGAAGCTCTTTGTAGCTGCAGCTGCTGCAGATGGCTCGTGAGCCACTGCGAGCTCTTAGATGGAGTAGATAGGAGTCTCTTTCTCTCCATACCTTTCTTCTTCCCGTGAGCAAAGGAAGAGCAGCCCAGTGATAGCAACAACATCCACTTTGGAAAAAAAGAGTGAGTTCTTTGTTTTTAGTCTGGAAATCTGACAGTATTTCAGACAGTAAAAGTGAGCAGAATGCCATTTTCAACAGCAAGTATTTGCAAATCCATAAGGATTTAGGCTCGGTGCCCAACAGAAGAGTCGGAGAACTTTGGAAGGGCTACGTTTTCTCTGTTGACAGCTCGGTCATCCGAGTTTACAGTACAGAGTTATTTACTGTCCAAAATAGGGACAGTTCGTGATCAGTGTGCAGACAGCCATTTTGCAGACTGTATATTGGCAAATGCATACATGTTGATACACTTTGGCAAGTTGATGCATTTTGGCAAAATGATGCACTAAATGTCACTTGGTATATGCCATTGGTGATGCATTTTGGATGCATAAGTGAGTGGCAAATGCATACAATTTGATGTTCACTTGAATGCCAATATAATGAGGCCATATACATGCAGTAAATGCATTTTGGGGACTCTTGAAAGGCATTTTTTATTCTCTGGTATGCAATTTCAAGAAAGCGGTTTATGCATTGGATGCCACAGTATATGCAAGTATTTTGCTCAGAAATTGGATGTTCAATATCTGGTTATGCTTTGAAGCCCACGAGAAAATGATTGATATTCTTGACTGACAGGTCATTGAATAGTTGCTGCTGTTTTTTTTTTTTTAATGACAGAACAGTCATTTTCAGGACTGAATATCTCTTTCCTGGTGCGGAATTGCACTTTGTGCTGAACTAGAAAGTTGTAGTTCACAGAAAATACTACAACTTTTCTTTTGGAAGCAAGTTGATCCGGTATAAGCTGCAGGAGTTACAGCCTCTGCAAAACCACAAAAAGTTGCAGTCTACTGTCTATTTGTGACCAATGTGCAGGAAGCTGTTTTTCAAGTGAGAATATCTGAGAATCCAGAAGGATTTGGCTCTTGAAGTCAACTGACAAGTTGTAGATCTTTTTACCAGCTACAACTTTTCTGTTTACAGCTTTGGCATCCGGTCTTTCAGTGAAAAGATATCGCTGTTCAAAAACAGGGACAGCGTGTTATTTTGCCCAAAGTGGCTGTGAGGTATTGTTGTAGGAATTTCTCTTGCACAACAGTGAATTGGGAACTCACAGTAAATTACAGAAAGTGATTGGGATCTCACTTCAGTCCAAGGGCATTATTGGCATTTTGGCAAGTCACTTTGGCACATTTGGCAAGTGGCGAATGCTTGATTTTGTTGCCAAAGGATTGCACACTTGAGGTGATGCATTGGTGATGCAGTAAATGCCATTTCGATGCATTATGGATTTGCATTGGTGGATGCCGCACTGATGTTTATGGATAGTTGATCTAGGCTCCTATTGCCATTGGTTGAGCAGGCATTGCTCATTTGGTTCAGTGCATTTCTTACTTGGATTGCCAGGCATTGGTAGGTTACTGGGCTGCATATATTCTTGTTTATTCCTCTTTATGGCTGAGTGCTTTTGAGCATTGGATCAGCCAGTTTATTTGGAGACCTGATTGGTTTGGACAACACTATATATTTGGTCATTTGGGTTGCCTATTGCACTATACTGCTCTTTGGTTGTGACCTATTGTGCCACAAATATGGCATCTACAGCTGGTAGTGCCCTCTTTGATATTGAGAGGTTAGATGGATCAAACTTTCAGTATTGGAAAGAGCACATTTATGATGTGTTAGTGCAGAAGAGGCAGCATAAGCCCATTCAATGCAAAGGTGTCAAGCCTAATAGCATTAAACAGAGTGATTGGGATGACATGGATGAGCAAGCATGCTCTATCATTCAGGCATCACTCTCGAAGTCAGTCTACTTGCAGGTACAGGATGGTGTACAGGGTGTAGACTACCATGCATATGAGTTTTATACTCGTATATGCCGGATGTATGACCATGATAGTGTTATGTTACAGCATGATGGGCTGAAATGTCCTGATGGGCTGAAATACAGCCTTGATATGCACTCCAAAGGTCGATCAATTGGTAGAAACAGGTCATGTTCAAGGGGGAATTCCTGGAGCAAGTCTAGCTCTCGGACTTGTGTTAGATGTTTCTATTGTGGAAAGTATGGCCACATGAAAAAGTATTGCTGGAAATGGCTGAGAAATTACAAGAAGAAGAGCAAGGTTAAGAATGACAGGAAGAAGGAGAAGAAGCATGTTGAACTTCAAGGCGTGGATGCCAGGGTTTCCACTGACAGTAGCAGTGATGAAGGCATTCTTTTGTCTATGTCTGACACCTCCTTCTTGGCCACTGATGTACCCATTCTTGGTGATTGGATGTTAGATCCATGTGCTTCATGTCATATGACCCCTCATAGGTCATGGTTCAGTGCATATCAAGAATGCATTGTGGAGAGTGGTTTGATGGGCATTGATCATTCTATGGATGTCTATGGTTATGGGGATATCCACCTTGTTATGCCTAGTGGCTCTATTCTTGTTCTACAGAGGGTTAGACATATACCAGGACTTGCTACGAGCAAGATCAGTACTGGACGATTGGTTGAGGCAGGTTATCATGTCTCTTTGGGTGATCATGCATGGAAGATTGCTAGAGGCAATCTCGTTATGGCTAGGGGATCACGGGTTGGATTCTCTTATGCATTGCATGTATCAGGTGTCCAGGATAAGATGCTTATGATTAGTAAGCAGCCATCAGCTAGTTTATGGTATGCCAGACTTGGACATATGTCTACTGCAGGTATGGAAGCCCTTACAACATTGAGATACATTCCTGTTATGGATGTCTCTCAAATTTTATGTCATGATTGTGATGATGATCAGCAATCAAGATCCTCTTTTGTGAGGAAGACAGTCAGTGAGAGGTATGTTGAGCCATTGCAGTTGGTTCATAGTGCAGTTTGTGGGCCTATGCCTACCGTTTCACTAGGTGGTGCCTCTTACTTTGTGACATTTATTGATGCTGCTACAAAGTACATATGGGTATATCCGATTCGGCAGAAGCATGATGTATATGATACATTTCAGCGCTTCTTGGGTAATGCTGAAAATCAGTCAAGAAAGAAGCTATTGAGCTTGATGACTGATGGTGATGCAGAGTTTACCTCTTCTAGATTTCAGCATCTATGTGATACACTTGGTATCAGGAGGGCGTTGACCACTCCTCATATTTCTGCTCACGATGCCTTAGCAGAAGGCATAAATCGGATTCTATTGGACAGGATGGGTAGCATGCTACGGTATGCAGGTCTTACCGAATGCTATTGGGCTGAGGCATGTAAGACAGCTGCATACTTGCTTAACAGGTCACCCAGGAGATCTTTGAATGGTAGAGTGCCATTTGACTTCTTGACAGGCAAGGCACCATGTTATGAGCATTTACGTGTGTTTGGCTGCGAGGCTTATGCTCATGGTTCCCGATCGAGGAGGTGTATCTTCCTTGGATATAGTGAGTCCAGTAAGGACTATAGGTTATGGGATTCTTCAACTAGAGAATTGATACGCAGCCATAATGTTTATTTCAGAGAGGATGCTATGTTTAGACAGCCCAGGATTGTCGATAGCAGGAAAGTAATGTTCCAGGAGGGTGTAAGTGCACTGATACCTCCGAATTCTTTGCAGGGGCAGCCCATATCCCTTGGAGTGGGAGGTTTTTCCCACGGTGAGCAGGTTATAAAGTTGGGACAGCCACGATTACTTCCTGATTTTGGTCAGAGACGGTCAGATGTCTCTAGTATTCCACAGGTTTATACTCCTATGGAGATTGTTGATGCATCTTCTATGGACAGTTACAGTTTACTCCCAGGATGCGGAGTGCCTCTTGCAGATGAGGATGAGGCTATGCATGGTGAGGAGGATACCTTGGCTAATGATGCCCGGTATGACCCATTGGCTGGTTATGCCAGGACAGATGTGGTTTCTGCAGTTATTGACTCGGGTCATATTGTGCATGGGCAGGAATCATTGATATGTTTACTTCATAAGTGCCTCCATGACCAGAAGCAATCCCCTCGAGCTTAGCTTCATAGGTTTGATACCGTTATGAGAGCTCAGGATGTGATGCGCAGTGAGACAGGTTATGGTCTCAGTATTCAGGAGGTCGCTATCCTTCTGAGGTTACTTGCCATATGGTTCCTTATGGACAGGGATGCTTTGCAGTGGGAGCTGCATGGTCTTGATGATGTTTCTCAGATACTTGGTTGTTTCAGTATGGAGAGGGGGAAGTTACTGAGTACTCCATTGCCTGTATTGGCTCCATACTTGAAACACGGTAGGTTTGATGATCACAGATCAGTTGAGCAGCAAGTTATGGTTGATATGGCAGCCATAGTACTTCATGCATCCATGACTGTGTTGAGACTTGGTTCTCACATGTTTGCCATTGGGGCTACACTTTCGGTTCTTGCTTCCGTTGCAGTGGGAGTTGGTAGCATGATTATGGCAGATTTTGGCAGTAGGGAAGCGGTTGTGGACATCAGGTCCTTCTGTTTCAAGGAGCAGCATGTAGGTGATGCAGGTTGGGTAGACCAGCAGAGGTCTATTGTTGGGCATGTGCTTATGGTCACAGGTGGTACAGAGACATTTTATTTACACAGTGACAGTTTGGGTGCTATGGACTTAGCACAGGAGCACGTGGTGGTGAGAGTTCACTCTCCCAGTGAGATCTGGCATGAGATCTTGGTTGACAGGCATCTACAGCTTGTCATTTTCTATCCTGCAAACCTGATGTCTGCTAGCAGCTTATCCTCTATGCACTTTGCACATTGTAAAGTGCCGATGGGCATAGGATGACAGTGTGGTCATCTTGTTTTTCACCCTATGGCTGATTGTATTATATGTGTACTATACTCCCTTAAAGGCACAGTGCCTTTAAGTGGGAGGTTGTTGGGGTAAAGGGCAGTGTGCCCACCCACTTGTACAGTGCCCATGTATACTCATATATATATGATAGAGAAATAAGCTGGAGTAGCTTTTGCTCCACCACTTTTGGTGTCTCCTATTCCTTTGTGTGTGCTCTCCTCTCTCACATCGCCTACCATGCCATGACAACAGAAAAACACAAAAGAAAGGCATGGTTTGACAAAAATCTAAAAGCTAAAGACATCAAGGAAGGCGACTTAGTCATGTTATACAATGCCAAAGTACACAAGGGGAAACTAAAGTATCTAGGTCAAGGACCCTACCGAGTACGAAAGATGAATCCCATTGGAGTTGTGCTACTAGAAACATTGGGTGGAGTCCAATTCAACAAAATGGGAGCCGATTGAAGCGCTACTACATCAACACACAAGCCATCCCCAACAAAAATGAAGATTTGGGAAACCAATTTTTCCTTAGTTAGGATTAGATTGTATCACGAGCACTCACTAGCATATGCACGTTTTTGCCCATATAATTTGCACTAGATTGTTACACGCACACTCACTGGCATATGCACGTTTTTGCACATTTAGGAAGACCTAATCAATTTCGTATTAGGGATGATTGAGTCTTAGTTTCCCTATTAAATCCCACAAATAATCATATAGTTAGACACATCACATGCACTCACACGATCTTGCATAGGCACATAATAGATTGCTTCAATAATAGTATCACACACTTTCATTCCATACTCTCAAAGCATGCAATGAATTCACAAGTAGGACACCAAGCTATGCCAAAACTCAAGATGAATTGGCAAAAGAGTCTGCAACCTCAACAACGAGACCCCCTCTGACATTCACAGCCATCTACCCCTCCTTAAGAGGAGATAAGCTTCTTGACTGCATACCATAAATTGTATGGTGCAAAAGGATTACAACAGGAATGACTCACATGCCACAAGCTCAACAGCCACTGGGTTATGCACATGGCATCCCAACTCCAAAATCAAAATAAGAACATAACCCGAGGACGGGTAATAAAATGGATCCGGGAGTATGTTGACTATGTGCCAACATGGACTTAGGTAGAACAAAATGTGTGTGTAGAGTAGCGGCTTGTACTTGCATAAGGCTAGAAATAATCCCCCTTAGAAATCCAATTTTCATGTTCTACATGCAAGTTCTACATACAACTCCTACATGCAAGTTCTACATATGAGGTTCCAGGGTTTAGCAGGAGTTTTAGGATTAGAAGGAGTTCCAGGGTTTACAAGGAGTTCCAGGGTTTAGGAGTCCAGGGTTAGATGGAGGTTCCAAGGTTCAGGGTAGAGTACGTGGTGGAGGACTCGTCTCCCTCGTAGATCATGGAGTTTAAGGGATGAGGAACAAAGGGTTTAGGGGGAGCATAGGAGTGGGAGAGGAAGAAGGTGTAAGAGCATGGGGGAAAGAAGAGAGAGGAGGGAGGAGGAGGAGGAGGGAGGAGGAGGAGAGAGGAGGAGGAGGAGGATGGAGGAGGAGGAGGAGGAGGAGGAGGGGGAAGGAGGAGAAGGGAGGAGGAGAGGGAGCGGATGGGTTACAAGGTTGGAGGAGAGGGGAGGAGGAGTTGCAAGGTTAGGACATGCTTTTGGACGTGGAGTGCAAGGAAGCATAAACACTTGAGACAAATGCTTGTAATACCAAAGTAGACTCAACACAATGGCCCAAAGAGTGTGGGCTTCATTCCATTATGGGGTATTTATACAAGTTGGAGAGCTTCTCTCTCTGCATGTAGGAATTGTAACACAAAGTTGTATCACAAAGTTGTAACACAAAGTTGTATCACAAAGTTATAACACATTCTCTTTCTACATGTAGAAGTCGTATGTAGAAGTTGTGACACAAAGTTGTATCACAAAGTTGTAACACATCCCCTTTCTACATGTAGAAGTTGTAACACATTCTCTTTCTACACATAGAAGTTGTAACACAAAGTTGTATCACAAAGTTGTAACACAAAGTTGTATGACATTCTCTTTCTACATAAGTTCATATTGGCATAGAGTGAACATACTTCCGGATCCATTTTATTCCCTGGCAATGGCACCAAATGTTGGCTCTTTCCTACTACTTTCGTAGGAAGAGCTGGGTTCTCTCAGTATGCAGGGTTCCGAGGCTTTTTGTCACCTACAGATATAGTGGGGTTGTTGGTTGTAGTATATGTGTAGCTTAGGATCTCGAGTTGTGTTCCGGTGAGAGATGTAGGCTTAAGTGTGGTAAGCAAACAAATTGCATGCATGTGTAAAAGAAACGTGTATCATCATGATTGAGGTAATGAAGGCTTTTGCCTTCATTGGGGGTTATAAGGTTTAGAAGGAGTTTAAGGTTCAGAAGGACGTCCCAAGGTAAGAAGGAGGTTCCAAGGTTTAGAAGGAGGTCCTAGGGTTTGTAAGGAGGCTCCAAGGTTTAGAAGGAGTTCCAGGGTTAGAAGGAGGTTCCAGGGTTTAGAAGGAGTTCCAGGGTTTAGAAGGAGTCCAGGTTTAGAAGGAGGTTCCAAGGTTCAGGGTAGAGTACATGGTGGAGAACTCATCTCCCTCGTAGATCATGGAGTTTAAGGGATGAGGAACAAAGGGTTTAGGGGGAGCATAGGAGTGGGAGAGGAAGAAGATGTAAGAGCATGGGGGAAAGAAGAGAGAGGAGGGAGGAGGAGGAGGGAGGAGGAGGAGGAGGGGGAAGGAGGAGAAGGGAGGAGGAGAGGGAGAGGATGGGTTGCAAGGTTGGATGAGAGGGGAGGAGGAGTTGCAAGATTAGGACATGCTTTTGGATGTGGAGTGCAAGGAAGCATGGACACTTGAGACAAATGCTTAGAATACCAAAGTAGACAACACAATGCCCCAAAGAGTGTGGGCTTCATTCCATTATGGGGTATTTATACAAGTTGGAGAGCTTCTCTCTCTGCATGTAGGAATTGTAATACAAAGTTGTATCACAAAGTTGTAACACAAAGTTGTAACAGCCTTTCACATATTCATAGGCATCTGCCCATAGTGTTGGCCAGCAGTAGTAGCCTGCGAGGAGAACTTTTCTTGTTGTGGCTTCCCCTTGGAAGTGTCCTCCTGCAATGCCTTCATGGACTTCACTCAAGATTGGCATAATCTCATGAGGCATTACACATCTTCTTAATATCTGGTCCTTGCCCATCTTGTATAGTTGTCCTACAATGAGTTGATACGGTGCAGCCGTTAGAATCAATTTTCTGGCATCTACTACTTTCAAGTCAGGGGGGTGGTTTTCTTGCCATCAAGTACCCAATGATATCTCCACACCATTCTGAAATAGCATCTATTTGAAATAGTGTGGCATCTGGTAAGTCGTCTTCTACTCCAGTGGCTTCTTCTCCCGACTTTTGACTCGAGACATGTGATCGGTAATGTAGTGTTGGGCACCTTTGCGGACCATGATTTTGAAGTTGAATTCTTGAAGCAAGAGGAGCCATCTGGTTATTCTTCCTGTTGTATACGGACAGTTCACAAGATAAAGCAATGCTTGATGGTCGGTGTAGAAGACAAAATCATTTTCCAGTAGATAGTGCCGAAATTTCTTTACACTATACACCATTGCTAGGGCTTCTCTTTCTGTGGTTGTATAGTTGATCTCTGCATCATTGAGTTGTCCACTAGCAAAGCAGAAGGGGTAGTCTTTCTTATGTTCACCAAGTTGACAAAGCACACTCCCAATTGCATACTTGGATGCATCAGTGTGAACATGAAAATCAATATCCCAATTGGGAGATATAAGAATGGGTGCTGTGATTAGGCACCACTTTAAAAGCTCAAAGGTTTGGTCGCACTCTTCGGTCCATAAGAATTCCACTAATAATTTGTAAAGTGGTCTAGCTATCATGGCATACCACAATATAAATCTTCTATAATAGCCGGTATGTCCCATAAAGACTTGTACACCTTTGGAATTTGTAGGAGGAGGCAATTCCATGATGATTTTGATTTTATCCATGTCAGTTGTAATCCCATGTTGAGAGATGATGTGTCCCAAAACAACTGCGTGGGTGACCATGAACTGGCATTTTGTTGGATTTAGGGAGATGCCATACTCCCTACATTTGATTAGTACTTCTTCAAGACATTTGAAGTGGTTTCGGTGGACTCAGGAGGTCCTAAAACTTCTATGTTGCTCATCATTCGCACTCCGGTGGAGTTTACAAATAGCTCTGTTTCCAAAAACGTTTTTCAATCCGTGTGTTGGACCCAGTGATTGAGACCACGGTTTCCAAAACCGTTTATCCCATTGCATTTCGGACGCCCAAAAACCCCTACTTGTCAGTTCTTATGCGATTCGGTGGATGATTTTCAGAGTTATTTTTTGAAAAAACAGTGCTGATTATATTACTTCGAAAAAACAAGATACATGAGGTCAGTTTTGCAGCTGACGGGGCTGCGTTCACAAATCGGACGCAGCCCTAAATGGATGATTTTCAGAGTTATAGATCTCTGTGTATTCGATTTCATCTCTCTGTTATGCATTTTTCATTCTAAGGTTTTGAAACCTTAGATTTATGCCACATGGCAGTGGATAAGTGTTGACTCCCATTTCTCACTCATCGGTTGGGATTTTGGAGTTCCGGCAGAAGAGAAATATTTGCAGATTTTCTTTTTGAGTCCGATTATGCAATGGTGCCCATGTTTTGAGGCATCTCAGGTTCTATTTTCAGTAGCGGTCATTACCGTGGGACTATGATTTCTTGAGCATACCTTATGCAGATCACTCTGGTTGCAGTTTGAGCAGTGTGCCTGATAGGCCCAAATTGCCTAGTGCGATGCTATTTTTATGGATGCTTTGCACATGGATGCTATTTTATGCTGAGGGACAGCTTTGACACATTGCAGGTGATGCACTGATAGTGATATGCTCTCTTGGATGAGATATTATTAATGCATATGCTAGTGGATGGTGTTTATGCTTGAGTCATTTGCGACTTATTGGCATTTTGGATTGCCATTGCAGTTGGCATTTTCTTTTGGGCCATATTTGCTCATATGGATGCATAGTATATGCACATGAGTCAGATGCTTTGAGACATGAGTTTTGGTGATATTTCACTCTATTGTGGCATACACATTTGGGTGCACCTAGTATTTGGTGTGATTCTCTCTTGTAGGCACTAGCATTTGGGATTTTTGCTTCATTTGCATCATGGCATCCTCTTCCATGTCTGAAAAGGAGTTTTTTAGCATTAAAAAGTTTGATGGGACAAACTTTTCTTTGTGGAAAGAACAAATAAGGGATGTGCTTATTCAAAAGAAGCAGATTAAACCCTTGGCAGGGATTGAAGCTAAGCCTGCAAATATGTCTGAGGATGATTGGAATGAGTTGGATGTATTAGCAAAATCTACTATTAGACTTCATCTTGCAGAGTCAATTTATTTCACAGTAGTAAATGAGCAAACTACGGAAGATTTGTGGAAGAAACTGTGTGCCACTTATGAAAAGGAAATTGCCTCTAATAAAGTTTACCTCATGAAGAGGTTGTTTGAGCTGCAGATGAAGGAAGGGGTCTCCATTGCTTCTCACTTGAATGAATTCAATATTACTTTCAGCCAACTTCAGGCTCAGAAGATGAATTTTGATGCAGAGACTAAGGCAATATTTCTCTTATGTTCATTGCCATCCTCATGGGATACCTTCCGTACAGCTATCAGTAACTCTGCACCTGGTGGAGTACTAAAATTTGATGATGTTGTGGGTGGCTTGTTGGCCGAGGAGATTAGACGGAAGTCTATGGACAACAACAAGCAGGATGCAGCCTTAAATGTGCAAAGGGGTAGATCACAGTTCAAGGGGAAGTCCCAAGAAAGAGGGAAGTCTCGTAGCAAATCCAGGGCACGGAACATTGAGTGTTACCACTGTGGCAAGAAGGGCCATATGCAAAAGGATTGCTACAAGCTAAAAAGAGAGCAAAAGTATAAGAAAAAGAATGCAAATTGGGGTGCAAATCAAAAGGAAGAGAGTCCAAGGGAGGACAAAGGAAAAGTGAAGATCGAGGAGATCAATGCAATCACACATGATAATGACAATGACGTTCTCTTCATGTCTAGTTTATCTGTAGAGTCGCTTACCACTTCAGATGATGCATATTCCCAGGATTGGATTTTGGATTCTAGTGCTTCATTCCATGTTACTCCCCATAGGGAATGGTTCTCCACTTATGACAGTGGAAAGACAGGTTGTGTGCATCTTGGAAATGACTATGCATGTGACATAGTGGGAGTAGGTGACATAAAGTTTTCTTTTGCAAATGGGTCTGCATTTATTTTGAAACATGTGAGACATGTGCCTAAGTTGACCAAGAGTCTTATTTCAGTGGGTCAGCTAGATGATGCTGGTTTTCACACTACTTTTGGCTTTCAAAGTTGGAAAATCCAAAAGGGCTCTATGCTTTTGGCCAAGGGTGCCAAGTATGGGACTTTGTATCCCTTACATGTATCAGGGGTATTTGATCATGTTGTTGCAATAACCGAGCAGCCAAGCACTTCTTTGTGGCATTGCAGGTTGGGGCACATGAGCCAGAATGGAATGAAACTCTTATGTGGTTTGGGTTACGTACCGCATTTGAGTTTCTCTAATTTTGAATTTTGTGAGCACTGTCTCTATGGGAAGCAAACTAAATCAGCCCATAAAAGAAGGGGAAAGAAAGAGTTTGAAATGCTTGATTTGCTGCATTCAGACGTATGTGGTCCCATGCCTACACGGTCATTAGGCGAGGCTGAATACTATGTGACATTCATTGATGATGCAACTAGGAAGTTGTGGGCTTATGCTATAGCTCGAAAGAGTGATGTGTTCTAGGTATTTCAGAAATGGCTGGCCTTGGTTGAGAATCAGTCAGGTAGAACGCTTAAATGCCTACGGACTGACAATGGTGGAGAGTATCTCTCTCATGAATTTCAGCATTTCTGTGATACACGTGGGATTAAGAGGGAGCTCACATCCCCTCGTACTCCGGAGCAAAATCCAGTTGCAGAAAAGATGAACCGTACCATTCAAGAAAGGTTGCAATGCATGCTTTCCAATGCAAGTCTTTCTGGTGGTTTTTGGGCTGAGGCAATGAAGACTGCAGTGCATGTGATCAATAGATCACCTAATAAGAGTTTGGATGGTGGTATTCCTGAAGAGGCATGGAGTGGCAAGAAACCCTCTTACTCTCATTTGCGTATATTTGGGTGTGAGGCATATGCACATGTGCCAAAAGAGCTTTAAAAGAAGCTAGATCCTAAGTCTAGGAAATGCATCTTTTTGGGTTATGGTGAAACTGGAGAGATGGGCTATTTTCTCTAGGATCCAGAAGCAAAGAAGATCATATGCAGCCATGACGTAGTATTCAATGAGAAGAAGATGCATAAGGCACGCATGAGGGATGTGGAAATGAGGAGAATCACTTTCCAAGATGTGAATCCACCTGCATATGTTGACAGACAGCAAGCTGTCCATGCACCAAATGTGCAAGAAATGGTACCACCAAGTACTCCCACAAGTATACAATCAACGGTAGATGATGGATCATCTATTGGTGGAAATGATAGTGTCTAGACCACCTGATAGATTTGTTCGAGGGGTAGACTATGTGATGCTTACTGATTGCGGGGAGCCTTCTTGCTACAGAGAGGCTATGATACGCGAGGATCAACACAAGTGGGAGTATGCTATGCAATCAGAGATGAGTTCACTTATGAAGAATAAGACTTGGGACTTGGTTTCTTTGCCACATGGAAAGAAAGCATTGCCATGTAAATGGGTCTACAAAATGAAGGTCACAGGTGATGATGTGCCTAGGTACAAGGCCCGTTTGGTCACTAAAGGGTTCAAGCAAGAGAAGGGTGTGGACTTTGATGAGATATTCTCTCCGGTTGTGAAAATGACCACACTTAGATGCATGCTTGGACTAGTGGCATCAGAGGATATGGAGCTTATCTAGATGGATGTCAAGACAGCTTTCTTGCATGGGGATTTGCATGAGGAAATTTACATGGTGCAGCCGGAAGGCTTTGAAGAAAAGGGCAAAGAGCATTTAGTTTGCAAGCTGAAGAAGAGTCTCTATGGTCTTAATCAAGCACCTAGAGAATGGTATCAGAAGTTTAATGCTTTCATTCGGTCCCAGGGTTTTAGAAGGAGTGAAATTGATCACTGCCTCTACACTAAAAGGGCTAAGGATAATAGCCTGATAATCTTGGCACTATATGTGGATGATATGCTATTGGCTAGCAAGAATACTTATGAGCTAGATGCATTAAAGGCCAAGTTGCATGAGGCCTTTGATATCAAGGATTTGGGATTTGCAGGTCGTATTCTTGGTATGCACATCACGCGTGATCGGAGTAGGAAACTCCTTTGGCTTTCACAAAAAGAGTATGTTACAAAAGTATTGCAGCGTTTCAATATGGAGGGGGGGAAGGCAATGAGTACTCCATTGCCTCCATATGTGAAACTGAGTCATACAGATAGTCCCAAATCAGATGAGGAAAGGGCCATGATGGCCAAGGTTCCTTATGCATCAGCAGTTGGGAGTCTTATGTATGCTATGATAGCTACTAGACCAGACATTGCATTTGTAGTGGGAGTTGTTAGCCGGTATATGGCTAATCCAGGAAAGAGGCATTGGGAAGTAGTTAAGTGCATCATGAGGTACATGAAGGGTACCAAGGAGATGTGCATCTGCTTTGGTAAAGGAGACATGCATGTACTTGGGTACACAGATTCAGACTATGCAGGGCATGTGGATAGTAGGAGATCCACTTCTAGTTATGTGTTCACCTTTGCAGGTGGTGTAGTGTCATGGATGTCTCGTGCACAGAAGTGTGTTGCTTTCTCTACCACAGAGGCTGAGTATGTTGCAGCCACAGAGGGTTGCAAGGAGGCTATATGGCTTGATCGGCTAGTGGGAGATTTGGGGATTCATACAGGTGTACCGACATTTCATAGTGATTCCATGAGTGCTATTCAGCTAGCACGGAATCCGGTCTTTCATGCAAAGACCAACACATTGAGGTCAAGTACCATTTCATCAGGGAGGTACTTGAGGACAAGCGCATAGAGCTTGTCAAGGTTTATATAGATGATAACCCTGCAGATATGCTGACGAAGAGTCTACCTAGTGAACGGTTTCAGTATTGTCGTGTATTGATGGGCATTGGATAGTATGCTCACTGGTTGTTCTCCATTAAAGGCACATTGTCCTTTAAGTGGGAGGTTGTGGGGGTTAAAGGTCACTGTGCCTTTACCCCGGTTATGTACAATACTCAAACACATATATAAATGAATGAAAAAGAAGATTAGGGTGGTTTTGCACCCACCAAAACTTGTGTGGCTCTCTGTTTCTCTCTCTCCCTATTCCATTCTTGCTTCCGTTGAGAGCACTCTCATGTTTCAAGGTTCCAAGGAAAATCTGAGTCATCATTGGTATGGGTACCTTCTTCAGGTTCATTATCCCACTCGAGGTCAGCCATAAAGAATGGCATCTCTAGATCGATTGGTTCTTCATGTGTCAGTGGAGGATCGACCTGTAGTGCATTAGCATCTATTTGTGAGAAGATGGGGTCTAATGAATGGCAGTGGTCGATGGTTGCCAATGTTTGCATCCAGTTATTGGCATTGCTTCGTGAGTCACCCGCTATGGCATGCTGTTGCAAGGGAGCTGATTTGCTTGAGATTGTCGTGGAAGATGTGTCATCCAATGCTCTAGGCACAATAAGTTTAATAGCTCCTATCCCCACATTCACTCGGACTGTGGTGTCGCGATACTGGATTGTCATTCTATCAGTTCCCCAGTCATGAAGGACTGATGCTTCCCATAACCAAGGAAATCCCAGTAAGATTTGATAGGATTTTTTGGGGAGATCCAACATTGTGAATTGAAGGGAAAAGCGTACGCCTGTGATCTTTGTGGGCAATTAGCCTTTTGCATTGGTGGGAGACCCCATTCTTCGTAGAGCTCCTTTGATAGGACATTTACACCTGCTCCACCATCCACTATGGCTTGGACTTCATTATATGCCTTGTGCATCAAAGGCACAGTAATGTTGCATATGCCATCTCTTTCACCCATCCGCACAGGGATATCTTCAATGTCATTCATAGGTGGAGGGGGATTTGTGAGTTCAATCCATCCTTTGAAACTCTCCCAGAGATTGGGACAATTCCATAGGAGGATTCCGATGGGAATTGACACACGGCAACTCAGGATGCTAGAGAGTGCAGCTCCTTCAAGTTGATGTGGTGGTACATTATGTTGTGGAGTCTGTTGTTGGAACCGAGGCTCAAGTACAGTATCATTACTTTGTGGGGCCAAGTCATGAATTGGGTCTTGAGCTTGCTTCTCAACCTCAAATTGAGCTTGTTTCTTAGCCTCTATTTGGGCTTATTCCTTTTGTACCCATTGTTGAAGTGCCTGAAAACGAGCCTTCTCCACCTCTGCATTCGGATATGGAGCTTCTTTTATTTGAGGCTTGGGAGTTGATGTGGATGAGCTCGGCTGCTCATTACTTGGTGGAGGTGGAGGCACTTGTGCTTTCTCTTTCAGAAGTTGCTTTGGTTGGATTGGAATGTTAGGGTCCTTGGTGGGCTCTTTCTGTTGGCGTGTAATTACATTTACAGGTTGTGATTTTACACTTGCCGGACCCAAACTTTGATGGTCCACCCCAATGATGCTGATTGGGATGTCAGCAGGCTTAACCTCTGTTTGTTTTGGGACCTTATTTTTCATGGGACAATCCATACAGGCATGTCCTATGCCACAATCTTTGCAGAGTGGTTGGAAAGTAGCTGAGCTACCACGATGAGGGCACTCTGCAATCTGCTGATTTTCTCCACATCCGTAGCACTTGATTGGTGTGCAATATGTTATGGGACGTACTTGATTTGCATACACAGGTATTAGACCCTCTACACCCTCTACATAGTACACTGGGTACTCTGCTTCATACTCAAATAGTGAGTCTACATCCTCGGCTTGTAGTTGATGTATTAGAACTGCCTGAGGAGTTGGGTTTGGTGCTCTTGGGTATGGTCGTGGATTTGGATTCCTGAGTAGTTGTGGGACTTGTGTCCAAAACTGGTACAGGATTTAGCCTTGGAGCTAGGGGCACTTGTGCAAGTGTCGGTTGCTTGTACACTGGCATGGGTGTCGCTTGTTATTGTTGAGGTCGAGGCGGGTTGTTGGGGGGTTGTTGCGCATATTGAAGATTCAACTGTGCTCATCATGGCCGCCAACGACACAGATATGGCACCACAACCTTGGCGGTGGATTTGCTTGTACAGTGATCCTGGCTCTTAGGGCTAGGCACTCATTTGATGTATGATTTGCTAGGCAGTGTGGACACTAGACATTTTCTTACTGTGGATATGTTTGAGTTGGCGGCTGAGACAAGTGAAGTTTTTGATCCATGGCCTGCATCATATCTTCTTTCAGCTTCATGGTCATGGCCTCTAGGTGATCTTCATTGGATGTTTCAGCAGTGTCCTTTGATTTACCATTTTTCGAGCACTTATCTCATGTATTAGATCTGCTGTCATCACTACTAGTGTCTGAGTCAGTCATGCCATCCTCGATGTCAATGGCTGCCGCATGAGCAGCACTGAATGTTTTATAGCTGCTTATCTTTTTCATATCCTTTTGGATTTTCTTTCTTAGACCTGCTATGAACCATGCTGTGAGGTACTTTGCATCTAGGCGTGGGTCACATTTGGTGATCAATCTCTTCATCTTTCCCAAGTACGTAAGAACATAAGAAAGACTACCCATTCTACTTCGCCAGTCGACAACTCAATGATGCAGAGATCAACTATACCACCACAAAAAGAGAAGCCTTAGCAATGGTGTATAGTGTAAAGAAATTTCAGCACTATCTACTCGCAAATGATTTTATCCTCCTCACATCGGAAAAATCATGAGTTTGGGCATACTTCTTAAAATCATCAAGTTGTTAAAGTCTTAGCTAGAAACAAATCCTCTAAAATAACAAGGAATATTGATTACAAATCAAGTATTGTCATTGTCTTCGTATTTGATATTTCTCAGTTGTTGCCATGAGTGCCCATGCAATCTTCTCTCAGTGGTGTCATTACACATTACTAAGGAAATACAGTAGAGCAGTCCAACGATACTGAAAAAGACCTGTGGTATTTTTGTCGATCGAGTTAATGGAAAAGGATTTGGAGGTTGAGAGAATAGGTAGAAGGAATGTGTAATTGGAGGAGCATGTGAAACATCTTAGTCTAGATTCCCAACTCTAGAATCCAGCCAAGAACTTGACTTCTGCTTTGAGAGCAACAATAAACATGCTAGACCCACAAGAACATGTCCATAAAAAAGGGACAAACCGACAAGAACCTGCCATTGACTCTACACCACAAACATTAGACAAAAGCACCCATTCCTTTGCAAAAACCTTAGGGACTCGATGGATTTGGAAAGCTTATGTTGAGCTTCAGGAAGCTCTACTATCGATTGAGGAGGGTGCTCGATTGAAGCAATTTGATACCAATGAACTCACGACACCATTTATGCATGCTTCAAGGATAATCTTCACGGGTGCACTAAGCAAGTACGCTACCTGAGAGATTCCTGGTACTCTAAGTCTTTGAATTTTAGCCCATTGTCTGTGCACTTGGTCTAGGTGAGAATAGGGATTCAACATCATAGGTGAGAATAGGTTATGGTCCAATCCACATCATCTTTCGGTGAAAATGAGTCTTCACCATCCATTCACAAGTCCTCCACTCCGCAAGGGTTCAGTCCATCTCTACTAGGCAACTAGGCTCCACGTGTTTACCTGCACATGGCCAGTCACATCATAATACTTTCAATTTTCAATGCCGCATTGTGTTGAGAGTTCACGTTCAACATCATGTGATCATGTGTGCATAGCACCATCACATGATCATATGTGCATAGCACTAACCTTATAGAGTGCTATAAAGGAAAGGGTTAGATCCCCTAACCCTAACCCTAAAAGGGTTTATATATATTCTATTTTTTCAACTAAATCTAGTGTACACTTAGTCATTTGTGGTGTGCTCTCTAGCTGTGCCCTCTCTCCTCATATCCACTCTTCTCCTCTCCCCTCTTCATATTTTGTCATGGTATCAAAGCATGGTTCTGCCTTCCGCTGAGGTGCCATCCTTCTTGTGAGAGTGAGATAGTGATTGAGATCAAGTTTTCTCTTCCGTGAGAGAAAAATTCCATTCATTGAGAGTTCTTTGAGAGAATTTTCGTCAAATTCTGCTCATTCTGTCAGTGAGAGTTTTCTAATTAGATTTCAATTCATTTTTGAGAGATTTTGAGAGTTCATCTCAGTTCCTGAGGTTCAGTTCTTAGAGGGAGTGTTCACTTCAAGAGAGAGACAGAGCTGCTACTCTGTATTCTTTCCAATTGAGAGAGATAGAGGTATTACATGTAGTCACATGCAGCTAAAGCAGGGGCGATACTCCAAGTCTTTTGTGTAAGCTTTGAGCTATGGAGGTAAATCAACACACACAGTGAGACCTACAGAAAATTGCAAGCAAGACCTCTACTGCAAGCAAGCTTCTCTACAACTAGTGCTCGCGGCTCCCTACAACACTCCATAGTCTAGGAGCAACATCAATAGTGCAACAACCTTACGACTTGGTAGTAGAGCTCTAGCCATCTGCCTCCATCGATGCCACACCAACAATGCTGCCTTCGACGCCCCACGACATAGCCCCCTATCAAGGTCGACCTCAAGCTCTAGCCTCAAGTTAGTGGGGCTTTCTACCATAGCCTCCTAGAGCACCTACGTGACTCCAAGTGCCTTCAAACTTGTCTAGTAGCAGCGAGCCCACGCTCCGAGCGGCTCTACAACTTGCATGTACGAACATGTCTCTAGCAACTCAAGACAACATGTGCCTCCAAACGACCTTTGTGTAGCATTAACAAAGGCCGGCCCAATAGTGAGCTCCTTGCACACAGCATCAATCCACGGCTCCATTCTCAAAGCGGCTCCATAGCAATGCCTGACTCTACTCTGCAATGACAAAGCAACCACAACCTTGGTCACGCTTCAGCCAACAGCCTTGCCACGGGCTGCTCCAATGCCAACCTCGATCAACAGGAGCCATCACCTCTCCAGCACCATTCCAGCCATAGCTTCCTGCTTTATAGCAGCTTCCAATGCTCCATCGCCTTGCAATAAGCTACAATGATCGGCAGCTTCTACGGGCCAATAGTCAGGGCCATCAACCCCGAAGTCCAAGTGCACCTCCAATAGCCGCTTCCGCTCACGGGGCAACAACCATACACAAGGCAATGCCATCAACCGATGGGCCTCACAATAGCCTTGTGAGAGGCAGCAACCAACGGGCCTACGGAGTCGTTTGCAGCCTCTCCATCAAAATCGGCACCTCAACAGGCCAGCGTCTCTGACGAAACAACTCGCCTCAACCGAACTGCTCCAACATTTCAACGTGATGGAATCTTCGAAAGATTTTGGTACAGCATTCGCGAACACCTGGCAGATAGCCACTCCACATGTGGCACCCCTTATCCAAACCTCACCTCCAATTAGGTTAACCTGGGTACCATAACCGTAGTTAGCAAAAGGGGATAGGGTTGGTTATGCCAACCCCAGGTTAGGTTAACACATTTGGTTAGAAATTTGACATGTGGCAGTTGACTGCCATGTCATCTCATTTGCCACCTCAACAATTGCCACCTTAGTAGCCCCGTGAGGCTGTCACATCATCTGGCCACATCAGCAATGACACATCAGTTACCACATCATCATTGCCACATGGTAGTCTGACCTCTTGCTGACATCATCAGACCATGGTTAGGTCAATCTAACCTTGGGTTAGGTCAACCAGTGCCACATCAGCAGCACAATCATCACTGACCCCTGCAGGCACACTGTGCACACAGTACCTTCTCCCCCTTTCTATAAGAAAGAGTCTTCTCTCTCACAATCTATATAGAGATTTCATTGTGTTCTCACACCTCTTGCAAGATGCATCTGTTCTATCCTACGGGATCCTACAAGCTCCAGCATCCAAGATGGCCAGTACTTGTTTATCAGGTCATGATATGGGTAGTATTGCATTTGTATCATCACTTTCAAAGTACTGACCCAATTTGTTGATGGGTACTCTAAGAAAGTGTTGGTGGTCATTTAGGGGTCAAATAACTCAGGATCAGCGGACTGAGAAGCTTAGTGGATAGGAATGCAACAAGTATGGCTACATCTTGGGGTTGTGTGATTGGTTCACTGCCAACCAATTGTGCCTTTTCAAACCCATAAAAGCATATATTTTCATCTTCTCCTGCTTGCTAAAATGTAGGGTTCTCCTCGAACATCTTACACCTTAGGAGTGAACATCCTGTCGATGAACTTTGTGATTGTCCCTCATCTACTCTTTTGAGTATGGTAGAGGCTTTAGGGGCTCCATTGAAGGTATGGTAGCTAGGATGGTTGGTTTCTAGCCCCTTGCTAGCCTTGAGCCATCACACAAACTTTTCTTGGCAGTCACGCACCGGTTGTTGGAGGGTTGTTGTGCCTCATTAAGGTGTTGTTTCTCATTGTCTGGGTATTCACCCTAATCTTTAGGGGTCATAGGTTTCCTATGATTCAATTCTCCCTAGGTGTCATCCCCTCCCTTTGGATTTTTATTGAATTGTATATCTATTGGGGGAGCATGACTAGAAGAGGATGAGGTGGAAAAGGTGGCTATATCCTCCGGATCCATTTGGATAATCATATTGTTAGAACTCTTTCCCATCTTAGTAAGTGCACCCTTATTGTTTCTCTCTAGGTTGGGATATATTGGCCTTATCTTTTTTGACTTGCTTTATGAATCTCCTTGTTGAAGGCCTTTGCCTGGGCCCTTGTAATTACATTTAAGAGTAGCGAGGACACTTGGCCTCTCTCAGTGCTGAGAAGAATAAGACTTGCATTCTTAGGTCAATGCCAGGACATGTAGGGCCTAGCTAGAATTTTCGCTAGCTTGCAATCGCTTTTAGGGTGTTTGGGCCTTCTGAGCTCACTTATGGTGTCAAGAATGCCAAATTTTTTGTGTATCAAAATGTTTGGATTTTTTTGGTAAGGGATTTAGACTATAAATACATACCTTTAATCTCATATGTGACCCTAGATATCTTGACCATGGTGTATATGGAGAAATCGGTATATACACATACACGTATTTAGTATTTATATAGATAAATTTAGTGTCTTAATGTAATATATAGATATGGCTAAAGTCCTGGGTGAAAAACATTTGCACACTCTCCAGGAAGCCAAAAAAGTTCGCGAAAATTTCCCTTCCTTTAATTTAGGATTCTTGGTTTCTTTAGGGTTGAGAGTTTTTTTCCACATCTATAAAGAGGCTTCAGGGGCTCCATTGAAGGTATCATAGTTAGGATGGCTGGTTTCTTGCCCCTTGCTAGCCTTGAGCCATTGCACAAACTTTGCTTTGCAGTCCCACACCAGTTGTTGTGCCTCAGTAAGGTGTTGTCTCTCAATGGTAGGGTCTGGGTATTCACCCTCATCTTTAGGGGTCATAGGTTTCCTATGATTCAATGCTCCCCAAATGTCATCCCCTCCCTTTGGTTTTTGATTGAATTGGTTATTGATTGAGGGAGCATGACTAAAAGAGGATGAGGTGGAAAAGGTGGCCATGTCCTCTGGATCCATTTGGATAGTCTGTTGAGAGTTGTGGTGCCATGAGCACATGTAGAGCAAAGGTATGAGCAAAGGGTAAGCTGCCACATGGCATGGAGGAGATATCCCACATGTGAGCAAGCAAAATGGATGTAAGTACCCTCACCTATAAAAGGGAGGTTCATTTGAAGGAATGTCAATGAAGCACTTTGCACTATCTCAAGATTCTCTTTATGAGTCCAAGCTAATCTATCTTGGAACCTAATTGACTTGAGATACATGTCATGAGCACTCTCTTCATCATGTTTCCACATAGGTTCCATCCACCTTAGAGCGCTCCATAGATCCTGAGGCACACATGTTTTGTCATGGTATAGATTTGTGAGGAGTTCTTCTTCTTCTTCTTCTTCTTCTCAGAGAGAGTTTGTGAGAAAGAGAGTCTTTGTTTATTCAGTTTGTTGAGAGCTTTGCTACCTCGACCAAGCTGCTTCAGTCCCAAGTGCCCTTCGAACAATTCGTCCAGCTAGCCAAGCCTCCGCACAACTCAATGGCCATCTTTTCTTTGCTTCACAAAGCCTACGCCGACTAGCTCCAAGCTTCTATTCAACAACTCCTTCTAACGGCCTTCCTGCAAAGCAAAGGTAGACTAGAGCATTACCGCGTCAGGCAACGCACAACGCCCACAACTCATATACAACCTCGTCAGCGACTCCAAAGCTCCATTGACAGCCTACGAATCCACGCTCCTTCAAGCCTAAATGCAGTCGGCCCTTCTGCCACCCTTCTGCCAGCGGCTCTACAAACTACGACCCAACGAGCCTTCGACCAGCCTTCCCACTGTGTTGCGCTAGAGAATCTTCGACTCCCATAAAGCTCCTTTCAATGCCCAGCACCGTCAGCGGCGATTCTATAGCGACCAGTCTTCAAGCCTCCAAGCATAGAAAAATAGAGATCAACATATTGGTGATGATGACTCCGACTAAGAAAACGAGAGAGAGCTTGAGCTGTGGAAGAAAGTCATTGTCTGGCATGCACCGAACGACGTTGAATAGAGCCCAAATAGCTCACACCGGCTCTCTCCAACCGGCAACACCACGAGCTCCTGCCAACTACGACCAAGATCTTCCATCGACGGCTGTCTCTACAATGAAAAGACTTCCGAAAGCTCTCTCCGTCGAGGCCGCATCGTCGCCGTCGTCGCCTCAAACCTTTTCTTTGCTAAGGTTCCTACAAAAAGACACGTGGCAGATAAATACTTACCAGGGTTAGCTAGAAGCACCCTTGGTTGAGTTTGAAATCAGTATGGTTAAGTTAACCTTGGGTAAAGTTTATGGTTAGTTGGACCATGGTTAGTTAATGTAACCTTGGGTTTAACCAAGTTGGGTTCAAAGGTCACCACAGTGCTTTCTAAGCACAGCCTCTTGTTAAGCACAGTTTGGAATTCAGCATGTGAATCCCTGTGCCACATCATCAAAGGCCCCTCTTCTTCACAAAAGCTTCAACAAGCCATAACTTGCAATCCAGGAAGAATTTGCACACGCTCCAAAAAAGAAAAGTAATCGTCTTTTCGAGCTCTACGTGCTGTCAGATCAGAATCATTGTATGCAATTAGACACTGCCAATATTGAAAGAAATCAATTGGTAAGACCTTTGCAACAAATGAAAAAGCAAAGCATGAATGCACACATCATTGTCATAAGCATGCCAAAAGCACAAGTGCATGAGATGACCATAGCACAAAGCATGGCATCCACACATAAAGCATTAAGGCACATGGAAGAACAAAGCATCATGCAGATAGCTACAACAAACAAAGAAGCAGACGAGTCGTCATCAAGCCATGAGCCAAAAGGTGACATCAATGGAATGTATTGAAAAGCAAAAACCTTGCCAACCTTGCCTATGTTTTGTTATCAAACCTGACCACCTGAGAGTAGCTATGAAAGCACCCAGGGGAGGTATTGACATGTAGAAGCCACACTTGACCACCTTAAGTAGCAATGCAAGCACTAAGGGGAGGTGATGGAATGTAACTCACATCTGACCACCTTGCAGTAGCCAAAGGATTATGGCACCAAGGGGAGGTGTTGAGAGTTGTGGTGCCATGAGCACATGTAGAGCAAAGGTATGAGCAAAGGGTAAGCTGCCACATGGCATGGAGGAGATATCCCACATGTGAGCAAGCAAAATGGATGTAAGTACCCTCACCTATAAAAGGGAGGTTCATTTGAAGGAATGTCAATGAAGCACTTTGCACTATCTCAAGATTCTCTTTATGAGTCCAAGCTAATCTATCTTGGAACCTAATTGACTTGAGATACATGTCATGAGCACTCTCTTCATCATGTTTCCACATAGGTTCCATCCACCTTAGAGCGCTCCATAGATCCTGAGGCACACATGTTTTGTCATAGTCACCTTGTCAAAACTCTTTCCCACCTTAGTAACTGCACCCTTATTGTTTATCTCTCTACGTTGGGATATATGGGGCTTGTGTTGTAAAAATTCATCCATCATGTAAAAGCCAATTGGCTTGTGTTTTTGACCATCTATTTCATGTATGTTATGAGATTTTATAGATACAATGCTATGATTGATACTCTAGTTTTATTTCTTATGTTTTGGATTACGACACTTATCTTATGGAATTGTCAAATGTTTTGGTAATTGCGAATGTTGCCCAAATAATCTGCAATAGTGTTAAACTTTTCTTATGATCACAAGAGAAGGGATTCCTTCTGTCTATGCTCTTAGGGATGAATAAGCCAAGGCATCCCTAATCTAGGAAAAAATATAATATTTAGAAGTATTGAAGCATAATAAAATTCATTGACATTGTAACTTATGATGGATACGCTAGTTTTGTTTCATAATGTATAGCACAAATACGCAAGCCAGGAAAATGCAGCTCAAGCAAGAGTTGCATAATGTGCAGAGAGAAAATATGAGCATCAATGACTACCATATGAAGGTGAAGAAGATTGCAGATGCACTTGCTTCTATTGGGTCGCCAGTAGAAGATGATGATTTAGTTTCTGTGACCTTGAATGGTCTAGGAAAGGATAATGCACAATTTCGGACATCCATTGCCGTCCATGTGAAAATGCTATTGAAGCAGAAGTTTGAGATGAAGGATTTGGGAGAGCTGTGTTATTTCTTGGGCATTGAGGTGATTAGATCACCAAGTGGGATACAGCTCTTGCAGAGGTAGTATGGATTGGACATGCTGTCCAAATATGGGATGATAGGCTGTAAGCCTATTTCAGTTCCTTTGGAGCAGAATGTGAAGCTGAGCACAGATGCAGGTGAGCTTTTGGGAGACCCTACTATGTACACACGAGCGAAAATTTCCTAATTTTGAGGAGTTGATTGCTCTTCTAATTTCTGAAGAGCACAGAAATGGTGGTGCATCTTCTTCATGAGGAACTTCAAAAGAAACTATCTTCTACTCAAATGCTGGAAGAGGTAGAGGCAGAGGTAGAGCAAACCAATCTGGAGGCCGTGGCAAAAATTAGAATATGCAGCAAATTCAAGAAAACCAGTCCTATCGAGGAGGACGTGGTAACCTTAGAGACAGGGGGGGCCAAAGAGGTCGTGGTGGATGGCAGAGAGGCCAAAATGCAAACAGCAATGTTGAATGCTACTACTGTGGTAAAATGGGTCATATGGCTAAAGACTGCTATAAAAAGCAGAATGACATCATGACTGGAAAATTGCAGCAAGGCAATTATGCATCCTCTAGTAGACCGGGTGATGACAGAAATGAGCATTTGTTTATGGTGTATCACATGACCAATTCTATGACAAGTGTAGAAGAAAGCAATGATGTGTGGTATGTTGACTCAGGTGCATCAAACCACATGACAGGTCATGCAGAATGGATGCAGGATGCAAGGAAAATAGAAAGACCAGGATTTATGGAGACTGGTGATGATACTGCACATCCTATTGTGCAGATTGGTAAAATTCCTTTGTCTATGTAGGAAGGGAAAAAGAAATACCTGTTTCATGTATTTCATGTCTCGAATATCACCAAGAACCTGGTTTCTATTGGTCAAATTGTTGAGCAGGGCTTGCAGGTCAGATTTAATCCTCATGGATGCTTTGTTGAGCATATGAAAAATAAAGGTCGCTTGATAGCAAAAGGGAAGAACAAGGGTAGGATGTTTACGTTGGAGGTGGACATGCCTGAATTGAGTGTAGCAATGTTTGCACATGGGACTAGTGTAGTTGCAGATATTGATATCTGGCATAAACGCATTGGTCATGTTAATATACAGCGACTTAAATTAATGCAGACCCAATATATTGTTGCAGGATTGCTTAAGTTCAAGGTTGTAGAAATGCAAAAGGTATGTGAAGCCTGTCAATTTGGAAAATAAGCAAGGAAACCATTTCCTAGACATGTTCAAGAGAGTAAGAGGCCATTGGAATTAATTCACACTGATGTGTGGACTACTAAAGCTGCATCTATTGGAGGCTGTCATTATTTTGTCACTTTTATTGATGACTACAGCAGAAAATTTTGGGTGTATTTTATGAAAAAGAAAAGTGAAGAGTTTGGGCACTTCAAAGCTTTTAAAGCTATGGTTGAAAAAGAAACAGGCCTGCAAATAAAATGCCTAAGGTCAGATGGAGGGGGAGAGTACCTCTCAAATGAGTTTGCAAGGTTCTTGCAGGAGCATGGCATAAAGCAGCAATATTCATGCAGTCATACCCCACAGCAAAATGGACTTGCAGAAAGGAAAAACAGGCATATTGGAGAGGTATCTCGTGCTATGCTCAATGAAAAAGATCTGCCAGATTATTATTGGGCTAAAGCAGTTGCTACAGCAATCTACATAATGAACAGGACTCCCATTGCAGCAATACATGGCATGACACTAGAGGAGAGGTATACTAGTAGGAAACCAGATATTTCTCATTTGAAAGTTTTTGGTTGCATTGCCTATGTTCATGTGCCACATGAGTTGAGATCCAAGTTGGATCCAAAAGCTGAGAAGTGCATCTTTATTGGTTATTCTCTATAGTAGAAAGGGTATAGATGCTATAACCCTTCTACTCATAAGTTTACAATAAGCAGAGATGTTGTTTTTTATGAGATGAGCAGCTCTTATAAACCAATAAATGTGATTGATGATGTAGATGCACAAAATGGTAATGCTTCACAGAACTCACAGTAGCAATCAAAAAATATTAGTGGACCTATCGTGTCCTTTAGCAGTGGTTCACATACTTCACCATGGACAAGTAGATTGAGATCAGTAGAATCTCCTCAAAGCAATGCAAATAGTGGTATGCAAGTATCACGAAAAGGAAAAGAGAAAGTAGATCAGCCCATGGTTGATGTGAATGCAGATCACTCTTATGTGGATGGTGAATCCAGTGGCTCAGAACAGAGCCTTAATGATGAGTTGGGTATTCCTTCTGTTGTTACACCTGGAGTAAGGAAGACAAGGGATGTTTTGAGAGCACCTGGTAGTGAGCCTATTTTGCACAGGTCTACTAGAGTCAAGTATCCTGTGGATAGGCTGAAATATGATGGATTTATAGCCAATCACTATGCCTATATGGTCAAAGTGATACATGAACTAGAACCCATTTCTTTTGCGCAAGCCATGGGAAAAGAAAAATGGGAGAAAGCCTTGGATGAAGAAATGGATGCCTTGGAAGCAAATGCTACATGGGAATTGGTGCCTTTGCCTAAAGACAAGAATGCAATTGGCTGCAAGTGGGTTTATAAGGTGAAGCACAATGCAGATGTTTCTGTGAACAGATACAAGGCAAGATAAGTTGTCAAGGGTATGCACAGACATATGGCATTGATTATGAAGAAAAATTCATTCTAGTTGCAAGGATGGCAACCGTAAGAGCAGTCATTGCTATGGCTGCATCAAAGGGATGGTCTTTACATCAGATGGATATAAAGAATGCCTTCTTGCATGGTGATTTGCAAGAAGAGATCTATATGGAGCAGCCACCAGGTTATGTGCATGCTGTTCATCCTGAGTTTGTTTGCAGGTTGAAGAAAGCCTTGTATGGCTTGAAGCAAGCACCCAGAGCATGGTCTGACAAGATAGGATAGTATCTTGTCACTATTGGCTTTCAAATCTCCAAGGCAGATTTCTCACTTCATGTGAGAAAAACAGAGATAGGCATTATGCTGCTTGTCATTTATGTTGATGATTTGATCATCACAGGTGATAGTGATGAAGATATCCTTCATGTGAAAATGCTATTGAAGCAGAAGTTTGAGATGAAGGATTTGGGAGAGCTGTGTTACTTCTTGGGCATTGAGGTGATTAGATCCACAAGTGGGATATGGCTCTTGCAGAGGTAGTATGGATTGGACATGCTGTCCAAATATGGGATGATACGCTGTAAGCCTATTTCACTTCCTTTGGAGCAGAATGTGAAGTTGAGCACAAATGCAGGTGAGCTTCTAGAAGACCCTACTATGTACAGACGCATAGTAGGAAGTTTGATTTATATGACTATTACCATTGAGCTATGCTGTTGGGTTGGTAAGTCAATTTATGCAGGCTCCAAGGAAACCGTATTTGGATGCGGCTAGATGCATACTGACGTATGTGAAGTCCACATTGTAGTATGAACTATTTTATGAGACTGGGGTTTCGATGTAGTTGCATGGATACACTGATGCTGATTGGGCTGGTAGTATTTTTAATAGACGATCTACCAGTGGATATGTGTTCTCTTTTGGGAGTGCTGCTATCACTTGGAGTAGCAAGAAATAGCCTACAATTGCCTTGTCAAGCACAGAGGCTGAGTGCAGGGGTGCAGCAATGGCTGCATGTGAGGTAGCTTGGTTGCGTAAGCTACTTTATGATATGCATCAGTCTACAGATGGGCTAGTTGTCATTTATTATGACAACATGAGCAGTATACACTTGGCAAATAACCCAGTCTATCATGCTAGAACAAAGCACATTGAGGTGCATTATCACTATGTGTAGGAGAAGGTTCTAGTAGGTTTTATTGATCTAGTTTGTGTCAGCAGAGAGGATCAGGTAGCTGACATATTCACGAAGGCATTGGGTGCAGAGAAGCTGCACAAGTTTAGAGACCTGCTTGGTGTGCAGGAATTGGGATTGAGCTCGAGGGGGAGTGTTGAGATATCAAGCTCCACTCTTTATATGCAAGGGTGACTGTTGTGCATTTATGTCACTGACTTGTCAGCTGCAAATGCGATTGGTACACCGCCCATGAATAATAGCTAGGTGATAGCTATCTTTATGTACTCTAGTTAGTGGCTCAGTTAGTATGCCACCTAGGTTAGCTGAGGTAGCTTGGTTGCATAAGCTACTCTATGATATGCATCAGTCTACAGATGGGCCAGTTGTCATTTATTGTGACAACATGAGCAGTATACACTTGGCAAATAACCCAGTCTATCATGCTAGAACAAAGCACATTGAGGTGCATTATCACTATGTGCGGGAGAAGGTTTTACTAGGTCTTATTGATCTAGTTTATGTCAGCACAGAGGATCAGGTAGCTGACATATTCACGAAAGCATTGGGCACAGAGAAGCTGCGCAAGTTCAGAGACCTGCTTGGTGTGCAGGAATTGGGATTGAGCTCGAGGGGGAGTGTTGAGGTATCGAGCTCCAGTCGCGATATGCCAGGGTGACGGTTGTGCATTTATGTCACCGACTTGTTAGCTGCAGATGCGGTTGGTACACCGCCCATGAATAATAGCTGGATGACACCTATCCTTATCTACACTCGGCTCAATTAGTATGCCACCTTAGTTAGTTGAGTTTGGTTTGAGACCCACTTATAGGGTTCTTCTATTTCTTTGTACTTGAGTTCTTTTGGCTTTCACAACTAAGAAGAGGAAAACTGTTTTCAGCCTCCACCTTTGTGTGTATTCCCCCATTGTGTATGTGAGAAAGCCGCAAGTGAGACTCCTTCCCTCTCTCCCACTATCTTCACAACTTTGGCATTGTATAACAAGACCAAGTCACCTTCCTTGATGTCTTTAGCTTTAAGATTTCTATCAAACCATGCCTTTCTTCTGCATTTATCTATTGTCATGGCATGGTAGGTGACTAGTCTTGTCTCTGTATGCTTCTCCAACTGATAGAGTCTTTCTTTCAAGGATTCATGGTCTCCCATGCATTCCTTTACTGCTATGCATAGGCTTGGTATTACAAATTCTAGTGGGACCATAGCTTCAAGGCCATACACCAATTGAAAAGGTGCATTCCCTATACTGACCTTGAGTGTGGTTCTGTATGCCCATAAGGTTGCATTCAGTTTCTCTGCCTAATCAAAACGTTGTGGTTCTACTACCTTGGTGAGGATAATGCATAATATTTTGTTGGTGGATTCAGCATGTCCATTCCCTTGGGGGTAGTAGGGTGTGCTTTTTCTATGGATTACCATAAAGCCAAACAAGAGTTCTTGGATTACCCCCAAGATTGTGAATTGAAGGGAAAAGCAGACTCCTGCAACCTTTGTGGACATGCCATTCCCTATTCCCAAGGGTTTAGCCCGTGAATCATCGATAGAGCGTATGTTGAAATTAGCCTTTTGCATTGGTGGGAGACTCCATTCATCGTCGAGCTCCTTTGATAGGACATTTACACCTACTCCACCATCCATTATGGCTTGGACTTCATTATATACCTTGTGGATCAAAGGCATAGTAATGTCACACATGTCATCTCTCTCACCCATCCACATAGGGATATCTTCGTTGTCATTTATAGGTGGAGGGGGATTTGCAAGTTCAATCCATCCTTTGAAACTCTCCCAAAGATTGGGACAATTCTGTAGGTGGATTCTGATGGGAATTGACACAGGGCAACTCAAGATGCTAGAGAGTGCGACTCCTTCAAGTTGACATGGCAGTACATTATGTTGTGGAGTCTATTGTTGGAATAGAGGCTCGAGTATAGTATCAATACTTTGTGGGGCCAAGTCATGGATTGAATATTGAGCTTGTTTCTCAGCCTCAAATTGAGCTTGTTCCTTTTGTACCCATTGAAGTGCCTGAAAGCGAGCCTTCTCCACTTTTGCATTTGGGTATGGAGCTCCTTTTATTTGAGGCTCGGGAGCTGATGTGGATGAGCTTGGCTGCTCATTGCTTGGCAGAGGTGGAGGCACTTGTGCTTTCTTTTTAAGAAGTCACTTTGGTTGGATTGGAATATTAGTCTTTGGTGGCCTCTTTCTCTTGGCATCTAATTACATTCATAGGTTGTGATATTATGCTTACCAACCCTAGGCTTTGATGGTCCACCCTAATGATCCCGATTGGGACATTAGGCTTAACCTCTGTTTGTTGTGGGACCTTATTTTTCATGGGACAATCCATACAGGCATATCCTATGCCACAATCTCTACAGAGTCATTGGAAAGTAGCGGGGCTACCACGATGAGGGCACTTTACGATCCGGTGATTTTCTTCACAACCGTAGCACTTGATTGGAGTCGATATGTGTTGGGATGTACTTGATTTGCATAAATTGGTATTAGACTCTCTACACCTTCTACATAGTACACTGGGTACTCTGCTTCATACTTGAATGGCGAGTCTACTTCTTTGGCTTGTAATTGATGTATTGGAACTGCTTGAGGAGCTGGATTTGGTGCTCTTGGATATGATCGTGGATTTGGATTCTTGAGTAGTTGTGGGACTTGTGTTCGAACGGGAACAAAATTTAGCCTCGGAGCTAGGGGCACTTGTGCAAGTGCCGGTCGCTTGTACACTGGCATGGGTGCCACTTGGTAGTGTTGAGGTTGAGGCAGGTTGTTGCGCATGTTGAAGATGCAACTGTTTTCATCATGGCCATTGACGATGCAAATATGGCACCACAGACTTGGCAGTGGATTTGCTTGTGCAGTGATCCTGGCTCTTAGGACCGGGCACTCATTTGCTGTATGATTGTCCATGCAGTGTGGACACCAGACATTTTCTTGCCATGGATATGTCTGAGTTGGCAGCTGAGGCAAGTGAAGTTTTTGTTCCATGGCCTGCATCATGTCTTCTTTCAGCTTCATGGCCATGGCCTCTAGGCGATCTTCAGTTGATGTTTCAACAGTGGACTTGGATTTGCCCTTTTTAGAGTGCTTATCTCATGCACTAGATCTTCCATCATCACTGCTAGTGTCAGAGTCTATCATGCCATCCTCGATGTCAGTCGTTGCCGCATGAGCTGCACTGAACGTTTCATAGCTACTAATCTTTTTCATATCCTTCCGAATTTTTTCCTTAGTGCGCAATGAACCAGGCCGTGAGGTACTTTGCATCGGGGCATGGGTCATATTTGGCGATTAATCTTTTCATCTTTCCCAGATACATGCGTACATCTTCTCGACGGCCTTGTTTGATCTTGCTTAGTTGGAGTGCTTAGTTGGAGAGCGGGATCATCTTGTAGCCTCTCCATTTGAAAGCACCTTTTGAATTCTGTTTGAAGCAGGTCCCATGTGGCTCGCTCTTCCACTAGAAGGTCTAGGTACCATTCAGACGCTTCATCAATTAAGGCCATGGGAAACCAAGCCACCTTGGTTTCATGGGATTGATCTCCACCTGCTCAACATGCGGCATCAAAATATTGGAGGAAATGGGCTGGATCTCCCCTACCATTATATTTGGGAAGTTTTACTTTTCCCAAGGGGCGCCTGCCTTGATTGTTATTATTTCTGTGATTAAAGAAATTGTCAGCCTCTACATTGAGGTCAATATCTCCATCATCATCATGACGATGTCCAGCCATGTTGTGGTGTGGAGGAGTTAAATGGATTTCCTGAATTTTAGGGGGGTATCGGGGTAGAGGATTGTCGAAGGCGGTGGTTGCAACGGAGTTACATGCGGATTTGGTGAGCGTTGGAGTTGGAGGTGTTGGCCAAAGCATAGTTGCAGATTGGTTGAGAGTTGTAAATGGTGTCTCTGTTGCAAGTGCGGGTGTTGATGTAGTTTTGTTTGGAGGGTTAGAGTGGTGTTAGTGTTGTAGGTACCGTCGTGTTAATAATGTGCCTAAGATTCATCATCTGGCCCCAAGTGATAGACATCATACATGCACAAAAACATAAGCAAGCAAACAAAAACATATGTGTAGGGAAATGTGTCGGTGCAGACGGATCGTCAATCGGAGGTCACGGCGTAAAGATACGAGCGAATTAGTGTGAAATGAGGCCCACACGGGGGCACAAATGAGTGAGTGCTAGGGATGTCGAAATGGTGTGCAATGGATTGGAAAAATGCCCCATAGTGTGGTGTTTTCGTGTGTGAAATTTTGGTTAAAATAGGCGCAATACGAAGTGTTGAAATAGGGGTAAATTGGCCTTTAGGGGGGGGGCCTCGGTCTTAAAGGTTGGTGTGAATGGACTTTAAGTCCAATTGAGGGGTTTGAAACAAGTTAATTCCAGTTAGTCTAACTATCCTATAATTAACTAATCTAACCACAGTTAGTTGAACTAACTTTAGAACATTTAGACTAACCTAACTATCTAGTTAGTCTAACTAGCTAACAATTAAACTAACCTAGCTATAACTAACTAATTGAGAGTTAAATAACTAACCTAGGTTAGAGCTAACCTAACCTAGGTATCAACTAACCTAAGTAGGGTTAGTCCTAGGGTCAAGTAGGTTAGTTTAGGTTTATTTATTTAGTTTTAAATTAATTTAAAAATTAAAAAAATTTAAAAATTAAAAAAAAATTCGAGGGGGGGGGCGTCGTGTGGGTAGTGGCGTTAGAGAGGGGGGGGGTTTTGCGAACGGAGTTGGGTGGAGAGGAGGGGAGGGGCTGGTGAGGGGAGGAGGATGCTGGGCATTGCCGCTGTGGCAGGCGCTGTCACGAAGGAGGTGTTGGAGGGGAGGGCTAGGCACCACTGCTATGGCGGGTGCTGCTGGCATGCCACCATGGGTTGCGCTGCCTTGCTGGCGGGCGCCTTAGCCCTAAGCAGCAAGGGCTTATAAGCCCTTGCTAATAGGTAAGGGATAAAGCCCTTTAGGTAAATGTAGGGAGAGAGAGAGAGAGAGAGAGAGAGAGAGAGAGAGAGAGAGAGAGGAGTAGAAGAGAGAGGGGGTAGAGAGAGAGAAAGAGAGAGAGAGAGAGAGAGAGAGAGAGAGAGAGAGAGAGAGAGAGAGAGAGAGAGAAGGGGGGGAAAGGGGAGGGTGAAGAGGGGGGGTTGTGTCTATGGAATGGAGGGGGGGGGGGGGAGGGGTGTAAGGGGGGGGGATGGGGGGGGGGGATACGGGGTGGTAAAGGGGGTGAGGGAGTGGTGGAGGGGGTGGTGGAGGGGGGGGGGGCGGGAAGGGTGGGGGTAGAGATGGAGGGGGGGGTGGTGGAGGGTGGAGGGGGTGGTGGAGATGAAGGGGGGGGGGAGGGAAGGGTGGTGGTGAGGGGGGGAGGTGGAGATGGAGGAGGGGGGAGGGGAGGGGGTGGTGGTGGAGGGGAAGATGGAGAAGGGGGGTGGTGGAGATGGAGAGGGGTGGAGGGTGGAGGGGGAGATGGTGGAGGGGGAGAAGAAAAAATAAAAAAAGAAAAAAACTTGATGGATGGAAAACTTTGACAGAAATCCAAAGGGAGTAAGAGATGGTCACCTAAATGCTCTCCAAGTCTTTCTCGATGTAACGGGATTGTTAAGGATGAATGGACGGTGGGTGGATGGCTAGGTTATCAATGTTGTGAGATGGACTCGAAGTAACTTACCGTATGAGGATGGGAGTAGGGTGGTGGTTGTTGTTGAGGACAAATGGATAGTGGGTGGATGGCTAGGTTATCGCTACGAGATCGGCTCGAAGTAACTCACCGTATGAGGATGGGAGTAGGGTGGTGGTTGATGGAGAGGGAGGAGTGTCTTGCATAGGGCTTGGAATGGGGAAGAGGATGGAGGCAAGATGTGAAAGATGAAGTATGAGAGGGATGGGTGCACTTTTATAGGAAAGGAGGGGGAGCTATGGATTTAGTCAAACACATGTGCACCTTTGAATTTGTCCACATTTGAGTAGTCAAATACATGTGCAGCTTTGAATTTGTCCACATTTGACTAGGGAGGTGGTTTCAATTTTTCTTTTGTGTTATGGCATTTAGAACCTTTAATCATTGATTGCCCATAACTTTTGGTAGTTGTGCCAGAATGTGTTTCCATAAAAAGGATAAATGTTTAGAATTTTTGGCTCTACACTCTAACAACCATCACATGGTCTGATTTATTCCTTAAGGTGTTGTTTTTCTAGAAAACATGCATTTTCCTAAACCGATAATGAAGAGTTTCAGCTAGGAATTATTTTTTAAATATTTTTTACTTGAGTTGGAAAAATTTTAGCTCTCCTAGCTCTTGAGTGATATGTTCATGAAGGTTTTAAGTAGTTTGTTTTTTACACATACCTACGTATGTTTACTCGTTACTTGAGATGCTAGTCTCCCTGACAATGCCACCAAATGTTTGCTCTTTCCCACGGCTTCCGTAGGAAGAGCAGGGTAGTCTCAGTATGTAGGGTTCCGAGGCTTTTAGTCACCTACAGATATATCGGGGTTGTCATTTGCAGTAAACATGTAGCTTAGGATGTTGAGTCGTATTTCGATGAGAGACATAGGCTTAAGTGTGGTAAGCAAACATAGTGCATGCATGTGTAAAAGGAATGTGTATCATCATGGTTGAGGTAATGAAGGCTTCCACCTTCATTGGGGGTTGAGGGATTTAGGAGGAGTTTAGGGTTAGAACGAAGTTCCAAGTTGTTTAGGGGGAGCATAGGAGTGGGAGAGGAAGAAGGTGTAAGAGTATGGGGGAAAGGAGGGAGAAAAGAAGGGAGGAGGAGGAGGAGAAAGAGGACGGGGAGGAGGAGAAGGGAGGAGGAGAAAGAGGACGGGGAGGAGGAGAAGGGAGGAGGAGAAGGGAGGAGGAGGAAGGAGGAGAGGGAGAGGATGGGTTGCAGGGTTGGAGGGGAGGGGAGGAGGAGTTGCAAGGTTAGGACATGCTTTTGGACATGGAGTGCAAGGAAGCATGGACACTTGAGACAATTGCTTGGAATACCAAAGTAGAACTCAACACAATGCCCCAAAGGGTGTGGGCTTCATTCCATTATGGTGTATTTATACAAATTGGAGAGCTTCTCTCTCTGCATGTAGGAATTGTAAGACATTCTCTCTCTGCATGTAGAAGTTGCATATAGAAGTTGCAAGTTGCATGTAGGAGTTGCATGTTGCATGTAGGAGTTGCATGTAGAACTTGCATGTAGGAGTTGCATGTAGGACTTGCATGTAGGAGTTACATGTAGGAGTTGCATGTAGAACTCGCATGTAGGAGTTGCATGTAGGACTTGCATATAGGAGTTTCATGTAGGAGTTGCATGTAGAACTCGCATATAGGAGTTGCATGTAGGACTTGCATGTAGGACTTGCATGTAGAACTCGCATGTAGAACTCGCATGTAGGAGTTGCATGTAGGAATCATATGTCGAACTTGCATGTAGAACATGCAAGTTGGATTTCTAAGAGGGATTATTTCTAGCCTTATGCAAGTACAAGTGGAGCTTTGCTGCTACTCCTACACACACATTCTGTACTACCTAAGTCCATGTTGGCATAGAGACAACAAGTTTCCACAAAGTCATCGCTGGTTTCCTTCATAAAGAGGGATTCACTGACTTGTACAAAATTTTCCATTAATACAATTAGTCTTATTCCATTGTCTTGCTTTGCTCTTTTGTATTTTCACTATGCAAAGGGGTGCTATCAAATCTTCCACACACACACATGCATGCGCGCATATGTACACACACCCTCTCTATCAACACCACTAGCATAACTTGTTTGAGCTAGATTTCCAATAGAACTTGTTTGATCCCAAATGCCACATTGACACAACCTATGCTTCTCTAATGGCAATATTTGAGATTCAATTTTGATGTAGTTGTTGGCATAGGTTCATGTGCAATGTAAGAAAGTTGCGCTATTATAGAGAGCTCTTTCAATCCTAAAAATATCTATGTTTGTAGGTCTTGAAGTAGAACCCTTGAAAACTAGAAGAAGTAATGTGCTTGGGAGAATGTCAACATCTATGCATCAATAGAGTGTATAATGGATGGAAATCTGATGATTTTGTTTCTGTATTGGAATGGAAACTTTTGGACATGATGGAAGATGACTATCACTAGTGGGTCATCATGACAATCTGGATATGCACTTAATGGCTCCACATGTGCATCAACATATCCTTGACACCTTGAGCATGTTTGTGCACAATGCCCATAGTTTAATACATGCACGAATATTCCCAACATAGTACAACAATTTTGTCAATAATTTTGTCATGTGCACGATACCACTAGCATTTTCACCACTTAAGATCTATACGCAATGTTGCATCACATTCAGAGACTAATGGACATCTTGTACCTTGTATTTGTATTGCTCCTTACACAACAAGCTCTATTAGGTAGGCTAGACAACTAGCTGATACTAGAAAGTTCAAGAATGCAACCAATCATACTTAAGCATTAGAGTTTTCCAACATTTTTGATATTGCATCGAGATGCGATATACAATTCACTTATAGCTAGATACTTTATCTTCTAGATGAACGGTTACCTTTGTATACTCAAATGTCTCATAATATGTAAATTGTTAGTAATATATTTGTGCATTTTTATAATTTCAAGATGAGTACTTTGTTGCTCCACTACTTAAACTCCAAAAATGTTATGCTAAGTCCCACACTTTGATTTAAATCTAAGTACTTTTCAATTTGCACATCTCACACTTGTTAGCCTCGAGTTAGGCTAACTTGTACATGGTCACCAAGCATCAACCTCAGTTAGGAGCAAGAAACGATGGAGACGATCAAGCACCCAATCTTGCAGCAAGAGGTGTAAATTGAGCTATATGCGAGTAGTAGCACATTGAGCACACACTCAAATAGAAGGCGGTTCTTTAGGTAGAAATGAAGCTGGAACAGGCAAGGAAGAGAACAAGAGAATAGTGTGCCAAGTTCTCTTCCTCTAACTTGAGTTGATAGGTTGGAGAGTGTTCATTGCAAGATGAGGTGGCTTAGTTGTATCAAGTGGCTTTGATTCAATGAATGAGTGATTGACTGTCTCCTTGGTTCTACTTGTTGCAATACTTTACCAAGTGTTAAGTGTGTGTAGCAACTTGGTATTCTCTTGTCATGAGGATTGAGAGTGCTCTTAACGGAAGTAAGAATGGAAGAGGGAGAGAGAGAGACAGAGAGCCACACAAGTTTTGGTGGGTGCAGAACCCCCTAATCTTCTTTTTCATTCATTTATACATGTGTTTGAGTATTGTACATAACCGGGGTAAAGGCACAGTGACCTTTAACCCCCACAACCTCCCACTTAAAGGATAATGTGCCTTTAAGGGAGAACAACCAGTGAGCATACTACCCAATGCCCATCAATACACGACAATACTCAAACCACTGACTAGGTAGACTCTTCGTCAGCATATCTACAGGGTTATCATCTTTATGAACCTTGACAAGCTCTATGTGCTTGTCCTCAAGTACCTCCCTGATGAAATGATACCTGACCTCAATGTGTTTGGTCTTTGCATGAAAGACCGGATTCCATGCTAGCTGAATAGCACTCATGGAATCACTATGCAATGTCGCTACACCTGTATGAATCCCCAAATCTCCCACTAGCCGATCAAGCCATATAGCCTCCTTGCAACCCTCTGTGGCTGCAACATACTCAGCCTCTGTGGTAGACAAAGCAATGCACTTCTATGTGCGAGACATCCACGACACTGCACCACCTGCAAAAGTGAACACATAACCAGAAGTGGATCTCCTACTATCCACATGCCCTGCATAGTCTGAATCTATGTACCCAAGTACACGCATGTCTCCTCTACCAAAGTAGATGCACATCTCCTTCGTACCCTTCATGTACCTCATGATGCACTTAACTGCCTCCCAATGCCTCTTTCCTGGATTAGCCATATACCGGCTAACAACTCCCACTGCAAATGCAATGTCTGGTCTAGTAGCTATCATAGCATGCACAAGACTCCCAACTGCTAATGCATAAGGAACCTTGACCATCATGGCCCTTTCCTCATCTGATTTGGGACTATCTGTATGACTTAGTTTCACATATGGAGGCAATAGAGTACTCACTGCCTTCCCCCCCTCCATATTGAAACGCTGCAATACTTTTGTAACATACTCTTTTTGTGAAAGCCAAAGGAGTTTCCTACTCCAATCACGCATGATGCGCATACCAAGAATATGACCTGCAAGTCCCAAATCCTTCATATCAAAGGCCTCATGCAACTTGGCCTTTAATGCATCTAGCTCATAAGTATTCTTGCTAGCCAATAGCATATCATCCACATATAGTGCCAAGATTATCAGGCTATTATCCTTAGCCATTTTATTGTAGAGGCAGTGATCAATTTCACTCCTTCTAAAACCCTGGGACCGAATGAAAGCATCAAACTTCTGATACCATTCTCTAGGCACTTGCTTAAGACCATAGAGACTCTTCTTCAGCTTGCAAACTAAATGCTCTTTGCCCTTTTCTTCAAAACCTTCCACCTGCACCATGCAAATTTCCTCATGCAAATCCCCATGCAACAAAGCTATCTTGACATCCATCTACATAAGCTCCATATCCTCTGCTGCCACTAGTCCAAGCATGCATCTAAGTGTGGTCATCTTCACAACTGGAGAGAATATCTCATCAAAGTCCACACCCTTCTCTTGCTTGAACCCTTTAGTGACCAAACCAGCCTTGTACCTAGGCACATCATCACATGTGACCTTCATCTTGTAGACCCATTTACATGGCAATGCTTTGTTTCCATGTGGCAAAGAAACCAAGTCCCAAGTCTTATTCTTCATAAGTGAACTCATCTCTGATTGCAAAGCATACTCCCACTTGCGTTGATCCTTGCACATGATAGCCTCTTTGTACCAAGAAGGCTCCCCGCAATCAGTAAGCATCACATAGTCTACCCCTGGAACAAACCTATCAGGCGGTCTAGACACTCTAGATGATCTTCTCAAGGGCATTTCAGCTTACTGTCCCACCTGCATATCAGCCACATTTGGCTCATCATTTCCACCGATAGATGATCCATCATCTACGCTTGATTGTATACCTGTGGGAGTACTTGGTGGTAGCATTTCTTGCACATTTGGTGCATGGACAGCTTGCTGTCTATCAACATATGTAGGTGGATTCACGTCCTAAAAAGTGATTCTCCTCATTTCCACATCCCTCATGGGTGCCTTATGCATCTTCTTCTCATTGAAGACTACATCATGGTTGCGTATGATCTTCTTTGCTTCTAGATCCGAGAGACGATAGCCCATCTCTCCACTTTCACCATAACCCAGAAATATGCATTTCCTAGACTTAGGATCTAGCTTCTTTTGAAGCTCTTTTGGCACATGTGCATATGCCTCACACCCAAATATATGCAAATGAGAGTAAGAGGGCTTCTTGCCACTCCATGCCTCTTTAGGAATACCACCATCCAAACTCTTACTTGGTGATCTATTGATCACATGCACTGTAGTCTTCATTGCCTCAGCCCAAAAACCATCAGAAAGACTTGCATTTGAAAGCATGCATTGCAACCTTTCTTGAATGGTACGGTTCATCTTTTCTGCAACTAGATTTTGCTTTGGAATACGAGGGGATGTGAGCTCCCTCTTAATCCCAAGTGTATCATAGAAATGGTGAAAGTCATGAGAGAGATACTCTCCACCATTGTCAGTCCGTAGGCATTTAAGCGTTCTACCTGACTTCTCAACCAAGGCCAGCCATTTTTGAAATACCTGGAATACATCACTCTTTTGAGCTATAGCATAAGCCCACACTTTCCTAGTTGCATCATCAATGAATGTCACATAGTATTCAGCCCCGCCTAATGACCATGTAGGCATGGGACCACATACGCCTGAATGCACCAAATCAAGCTTTTCAAACTCTTTCTTTCCCCTGCTTTTATGGTCTGATTTAGTCTGCTTCCCATAGAGACAGTGCTCAAAAAATTCAAAATCAGAGAAACTCAAATGCGGTACATAACCCAAACGGCATAAGAGTTTCATTCCATTCTGGCTCATGTGCCCCAACCTGCAATGCCACAAAGAAGTGCTTGGCTACTCAGTTATTGCAACAATATGATCAAATACCCCTAATACATGTAAGGGATACAAAGTCCCACACTTGGCACCCCTGGCCAAAAGCATAGAGCCCTTCTGAATTTTCCAACTTTGAAAGCCAAAAGTGGTGTGAAAACTAGCATCATCTAGCTGACCCACTGAAATAAGACTCTTGGTCTTTGGCACATGTCTCACATGTTTCAAAATAAATGCAGACCCATTTGCAAAAGAAAACTTTGTCACCTGCTCCGACTATGTCACATGCATAGTCATTTCCAAGATGCACACAACCTGTCTTTCCACTGTCATAAGTGGAGAACCATTTCCCTATGGGGAGTAACATGGAATGAAGCATGAGAATCCAAAATCCAATCCTGGGAATATGCATGATCTGAAGTGGTAAGCAACTCTGCAGATAAACTAGACATGAAGAGAACGTCATTGTCACTATCATGTGTGACTGTTTGAATTTTCCAACTCTGAAAGCCAAAAGTGGTGTGAAAACCAGCATCATCTAGCTGACCCACTGAAATAAGACTCTTGTTCAACTTAGGCACACGTCTCACATGTTTCAAAATAAATGCATACCCATTTGCAAAAGAAAACTTTATGTCACCTACTCCCACTATGTCACATCCATAGTCATTTCCAAGATGCACACAACCTGTCTTTCCACTGTCATAAGTGGAGAACCATTCCCTATGGGGAGTAACATGGAATTAAGCACCAGAATCCAAAATCCAATCCTGGGAATATGCATCATCTGAATTGGTAAGCAACTCTGCAGATAAACTAGACATGAAGAGAACGTCATTGTCACTATCATGTGTGACTGCATTGATCTCCTCGATCTTCACTTTTCCTTTGTCCTCCCTTGGACTCTCTTCCTTTTGATTTGCACCCCAATTTGTATTCTTTTTCTTATCCTTTTTCTCTCTTTTCAGCTTGTAGCAATCCTTTTTCATATGGCCCTTCTTGCCACAGTGGTAACACTCAATGTTTCGTGCCCTGGATTTGCTACGAGACTTCCCTCTTTCTTGGGACTTCCCCCTGAACTGTGATCTGCCCCTTTGCACATTTAAGGTTGCATCCTGCTTGTTGCCATCCATAGACTTCCGTCTAATCTCCTCGGCCAAAAAGCTACCCACAACATCATCAAATTTCAGTACTGCACCTGGTGCAGAGTTATTGACAGCTGTACGGAAGGTATCCCATGAGGATGGCAATGAAATAAGAGAAATATTGCCTTAGTCTCCGCATCAAAATTCATCTTCTGAGCCTGAAGCTGGCTGAAAATAATATTGAATTCATTCAAGTGAGAAGCAATGGAGACCCCTTCCTTCATCTGCAGCTCAAACAACCTCTTCATGAGGTAAACTTTACTAGAGGCAGTTTCCTTTTCATAAGTGGCACACAGTTTCTTCCACAAATCTTCTGTAGTCTGCTCATTTACTACTGTGAAATAAACTAACTCTGCAAGTTGAAGTCTAATAGTAGATTTTGCTAATGCATCCAACTCATTCCAATCATCCTCATACATATTTGCAGGCTTAGCTTCAATCCTTGCCAAGGGTTTAATCTGCTTCTTTTGAATAAGCACATCCCTTATTTGTTCTTTCCACAAAGAAAAGTTTGTCCCATCAAACTTTTTAATGCTAAAAAACTCCTTTTCAGACATGGAAGAGGATGCCATGATGCAAATGAAGCAAAAGTCCCAAATGCTAGTGCCTACAAGAGAGAATCACACCAAATACCAGGTGCACCCAAATGTGTATGCCACAATAGAGTGAAATATCACCAAAACTCATGTCTCAAAGCATCTGACTCATGTGCATATACTATGCATCCATATGAGCAAATCTGGCCCAAAAGAAAATGCCAACTGCAATGGCAATCCAAAATGCCAATAAGTGCCAAATGACTCAAGCATAAACACCGTCCACTGGCATATGCATTAATAATATCTCAGCCAAGAGAGCATAGCACTATCAGTGCATCACCTGCAATGTGTCAAAGCTGTCCCTCAGCATAAAATAGCATCCATGTGCAAAGCATCCATAAAAATAGCTTCCCACAAGGCAATTTGGGCCTATCAACGCATCCAATAAGGACCGCAATGCATCCAAATGGCCTATAAATCATCCACTGCAACCCAATGCACACCACGAATGAGCGCACACTGCTCAAACACCTGAGATGCCTCAAAACATGGGTGCCATTGCATAATCGGACTCAGCAAGAAAATTTGCAAATATCTCTCTTCTGCCGGAACTCCAAAATCCGAACCGATGAGTGAGAAATGGGAGTCAACACTTATCCACTGCCATGTGGCATAAATCTAAGGTTTCAAAATCTTAGAATGAAAAATGCATAACAGAGAGACGAAATCGAATACACAGAGATCTATAACTCTGAAAATTCTCCATCGAATCGCGTAAGAACTGACAGGTAGGGGTTTTTGCGCATCCGAAACACAATGGGACAGACGATTTTGGAAACCATGGTCTCAATCACTGGGTCCAACACACGGACAAAAAAACGTTTTTGGAAATAGAGATGTTTGTAAACTCCACCGAAGTGCAAATGATGAGCAACATAGAAGTTTTAGGACCCCCTAAGTCCACCGGAACTGGCAGATCTGCAAATGGCTGCTCCAAACTTGAGTGCTAACACCCAGATAGAAAAACGCAGAAACTGACACAGTGAGTCAAAAATCCAATGAAATGATCCCAGATTCAAGAATGAAGGTGTTTCCAAGCTTTTGAAGTGAAGTGTGACACCAAAAGCAAGCAATAGTTGCCTCAACAAGTTAATACGGAGTCTTTGTCATCGAACGGCGGAACAGGGAAAAGCTCAAAAAATGACTTTTTCTTTGAAAACACTTAACAAGCTCTCAAAACCACTTCGCAAAACCAAAGTGAATTTTCCAAAGGTTCCTCCAAGGTCTCTACACACTCGAATGCAAGTAAAGTCACCCACAAAGCTTCCCATAGAGCTTCTCCTTCCTCCCACAGAGCTGCTGAGCTTCAAGCATTCACACACGCTCAGCTAGATCACCCGAGCTCTGATACCAATTGAGAGTGCTCTCAACGGAAGCAAGAACGGAAGAGGGAGAGAGATAAATAGAGAGCCACACAAGTTTTGGTGGGTGCAGAACCACCCTAATCTTCTTTTTCATTCATTTATATATGTGTTTGAGTATTATACATAACCAGCATAAAGGCACAGTGACCTTTAACCCCCACACATCTTGTAGCCTCTCCGTTTGAAAGCGTCATTTGAATTCTGTTTGAAGTAGGTCCCATGTGGTGCGCTCTTCCACTAGAAGGTCAAGGTACCATTCAAACGCTTCATCAGTTAAGGCCATGGGAAACTAAGCCACCTTGGTTTCATGGGATTGATCTCCACTTGCGCAGCATGCGGCATCAAAATGCTGGAGGAATCGAGCTGCATCTCCCCTACCATTATATTGGGAAGTTCCAATTTTCCCAAGGGATGCCTGCCTTGAGTGTTATTATTTCTTTAATTAAAGAAATTGTCAGCCTCTACATCGAGGTCGATATCCCCATCATTGTCGTCGCGACGACGTCCAGCCATGTTGTGGCGTGGAGGAGTCAAAGGGAGTGATTGAATTTCAAGGGGGGATTCGAGGTAGAGGATTGTCAGAGGCAGTGGTTGCAGTGGAGTTGTATGTGGATTTGGTGAGCATTGGAGTTAGAGGCATTGGCTGAAATGTAGTTGCATATAGATTGGGCGACATTTGCAAAAGGTGTCTCCGACCCACAAGTGCGGGTGTGGATGTAGTTTTGTTGGGAGGGTTAGAGTGGTGTTAGTTTGAGTAGGTACCATCGTGTTAATATTGTGCCTAAGATTCTCCTATGTGTGTAGGGAACTGTGTCGGTGTAGACGGATCGTTCATCGGAGGTCACGGCGTGAAGATACGAGTGAATTTGTGTGAAACGAGGCCCACAAGGGGGTGCTAATGGGCGAGTGTTAGGGATGCCAAAATGGTGTGCAATGGGCTAGAAAAATACCCCATAGCGTGGTGTTTTTGTGTGTGAAATCTGGGTTCAAACAGGGTCCTGTTTGGGTCCCAAACGGATGAGTTACGAGGGGTTAAAGTAGGGGTAAATTTTGCTTTTGGGGGGGGTCTTAAGGGTGGTGTGAATGAGCTTTAAGTCCAACTGAGGGGTTTGAACCAAGCTAAATCAAGTTAGATTAACTAACCTATATCCTCCCAGTTATTGTAACTGGGAGGTTAACCTAACTAAGTTCACTAACTATAGTTAGTTACTAACTGAAGGTTAGTTAGACTAACCTAACTGTTAGTAACTAACCTAAGGTAAACCTAACCTAGTTAGACTAACCTAACCTAACCTAGGTTTAACTAACCTAACCTAGGTTTATCTAAACTAGGGTTAGATTAATAATTAGGTTAGGTTTTTTTTTTTTTAATAGACTGTGTGTGTGGGGGGGGCTTTCGCGGCGACGGCACGGTAGGGGGGGTTTCGCTAGACGGTGGCGAGGGGGGGAGTTTTGCGAGCAGCGGCAGGGGGGGTTTCGCACGGGGGGGAAGGGTAGAGGGAAAGGGAGGGGAGGGGGCAGAGAGGGGGCAGGCGGTGGGGAGGGGGAAGGGTAGAGGGTAGGGGAGGGGAGGGGGACGAGGGGGAAGCAGCGGCGAGGGGGAAGGGGAGGGCACGGGGGGGAGAGAGGAGGGGGGTGAGGGGCAGCCACGGGCAGCCGGGGCAGGGCAGGGCGGGGCAGGCAGGGCACGAGCACGAGTGGGCGGGGTGAGGGTGGGGGGGTTTCAACAAGCAGTGCGAGGGGGGTTTCGACGAGCGATGGAGGGGGGAGAAATTTGAACAGAGGGTAGGGGCGGGGGGCTGAGGGGAGGGGGAGAGCAGAGAGGGGGAGGGGGGTGGGACAGAGAGAGAGAGGGGGGGGGAGAAAAAAGAGAGAGAGAGAGAGAGGGGGAAAAGAGAGAGGGGGGGGGGAGAAAGAGAGAAAGAAAGAGAGAGGGGGAGGGAAAGAGAGAGAGAGGGAGAGAAAGAAAGAAAGAGAGAGGGGGAGGGAAAGAGAGAGAGAAAGAAAGAGAGAGGGGGAGGGAAAGAGAGAGAAAGAGAGAGGGGGAGGGAAAGAGAGAGAGAAAGAAAGAGAGAGGGGGAGGGAAAGAGACAGCGAGACACAGAGAGAGAGAGAGAGAGAGAGAGGGGGGGGGGGGGGAAGAGAGAGAGAGGGGGGGAAAAGAGAGAGAGAGAAAGAGAGAGAAAGAAAGAGAGAGGGGGAGGGAAAAAAGAGAGAGAGAGAGGGGGGGAAAGGGGAGGGGATGGTGGTGGGATGGGGGGGTGGTGGTGGTGGAAGGGGGAAAAGGTGATGGAGATGGAGGGGGGGTGGGGGGAGTGGAGAAAGAGGTGGTGGAAATGGGAGGGGGGAAGGGGGGAGGGGGAGGTGGTGGTGGTGGAAGGGGGTCGTGGAGATGGAGGGGGGGAGGGGGGAGGGGGTGGTGGAGATGGAGGGGGGTTGGGGGAGGGAAGAAAGAGGTGGTGGAAATGGGAGGGGTGGTGGAGATGGAGGGGGGGAGGGGGGAGGGGGTGGTGGTGGTGGTGGAGTGGGGGTTGAGAAAGAGGTGGTGGAAATGGGAGGGGGGGAGGGGGGAGGGGGAGGTGGTGGTGGTGGTGGTGGAAGGGGGTGGTGGAGATGGAGGGTGGTGGAGATGGAGGGGGTGGGGAGAGGGAAGAAAGAGGTGGTGGAAATGGGAGGGGTGGTGGAGATGGAGGGGGGGAGGGGGGAGGGGGTGGTGGTGGAGGGGGGGTTGGAGGGAAGGGGGTGAGAAAAGGGGTGGTGGAAATGGAACGGGGGGAGGAGGGAAGATGGAGGGGGGGAGGGGGGAAGAGGGTTGTGGAGATGGAGGGGGATAGGGGGGAAGGGCGTTGTGGTGGAGGGGGGGTGTGGAGGGAAGGAGGTGAGAAAAGGGGTGGTGGAAATGGAAGGGGGGGAGGGGGGAGGGGGAGGTGGTGGTGGTGGAAGGGGGTGGTGGACATGGAGGGGGGGAGGGGGGAGGGGTGGTGGAGATGAAGGGGGGTGGGGGGAGGGGGTGGTGGAGATGGAGGGGGGTGGGGGGGAGGGAAGAAAGAGGTGGTGGAGATGGAGGGGGGGGGGGGGGGGGAAGAGAAGGAAAAAAAAAACTTCACGGAGGGAAAACTTTGACGGAAATCCAAAGGGAGGAAGAGGTGGCCACCTGAACGCTCTCCAAGTCTTTCTCGATGTAACGGGATTGTCGAGGACCAATGGACGGTGGGTGGATGGCTAGGTTATCGCTGCGAGATGGGCTCGAAGTCACTTACCATCATGTGAGGATGGGAGTAGGGTGGTGGTCGATGGAGAGGGAGGAGTGTCTTGAGTAGGGCTCGAAATGAGGAAGAGGATGGAGGCAAGATGTGAAAGATGAAAAATGAGGGGGTGGAGTGGGTTTTTATAGGAAATGGGTTTAGGTTTAGGGTTAAACCCTAAACTCTTCCCGAGCCGTAACTTTTTATGGATAGCTCAGTTTGCTCTTCTACAAAAAGGTGAAATGATCAAAATTACAAGCTCTACGCATTCGTGTCCACTACCTAGCCTGATTGTTTATCAAGTGGCTTCTATTTAAGAAATAAAGAAATTTTCTTAAGGTAGTAACCCAAGGTTGTTGCTTAGGGTTGATATGTTTGGCTAGAAATGGAAAAAAATTTACTCTCCTTACCATTGAGTGTTATGTTCGTGGAAGTTCAAAGTAGTTTTTTTTATTACACATACTTATGTATGTTTACTCTCGTTACTTGAGACGCTAGTCTCCGCGATAGTGGCACCAAATGTTGGCTCTTTCCTACGACTTCCGTAGGAAGAGCAGGGTATTCTCAGTATGCAGGGTTCTGAGGCTTTTTGTCACCTACAGATATATCGGGGTTGTCGTTTCTAGTATACGTGTAGCTTAGGACCTCGATTGATGTTCTAATGAGACACGTAGGCTTAAGTGTGGTAAGCAAACATAGTGCATGCATGTGTAAAAGGAACGTGTATCGTCATGGTTGAGAGAATGACGGCTTTCACCTTCATTGGGGGTTGTAGGGTTTAGGAGGAGTTTAAGGGTTAGAAGGAGGTTCTAGAATGGGTTTAGAAGACGTTCCAGGGTTAGAAGGAGTTCCAAGGTTTAGAAGGAGGTTCCAAGGTTTAGAGAGAGGTTCCAAGGTTTAGAGTAGAGTACATGGTGGAGAACTCGTCTCCCTTGTAGATCATGGAGATTAAGGGTTGAGGAACTAAGGGTTTAGGGGGAGCATAGGAGTGGGAGAGAAAGAAGGTGTAAGAGCATGGGGGAAAAAAGAGAGAGGAGGGAGGAGGAGGAGGAGGAGGAGGAAGGAGGAGGAGGGAGGAGGAGGGAGGAGGAGGAGGAGGGAGGAGGAGGAGGAAGAGGGAGGAGGAGAAGGGAGGAGGAGGAGGGAGGAGAGGGAGAGGATGGGTTGCAAGGTTGGAGGAGAGGGGAGGAGGAGTTGCAAGGTTAGGACATGCTTTTAGATGTGGAGTGCAAGGAAGCATGGACACTTGAGACAATTGCTTGGAATACCAAAGTAGAACTCAACACAATGCCCCAAAGAGTTTGGGCTTCATTCCATTATGGGGTATTTATACAAGTTGGAGAGCTTCTCTCTCTACATGTAGGAATTGTAAGACATTCTATCTCTACATATAGAACTTGCATATAGAAGTTGCATGTAGGAGTTGCATGTAGAACTCGCACATGTAGGAGTTGCATGTAGAACTCGCATGTAGGAGTTGCATGTAGGAGTTGCATGTAGAACTCGCATGTAGGAGTTGGATGTAGAACTTGCATGTAGAGCTCGCATGTAGGAGTTGCATGTAGAACTCGCATGTAGAACTCACATGTAGGAGTTGCATGTAGGAATCGTATGTAGAACTTGCATGTAGGAGTTGGATTTCTAAGAGGGATTATTTCTAGCCTTATGCAAGTACAAGCGAAGCTTTGTCGCTACTCTACACACACATTCTGTTCTACCTAAGTCCATGTTGGCATAGAGACAACAGTGACCATGGAGAGTCACACAATATGTTCAATAAGGAATAATTTTTTATGCAAAAATCTACAAATGGTTGTGCCTATACGAAGGCAATTATACATGCATTATGTTTAGCTAGAGCATACTCTATATGCAATAAATTGCAAAGGTTTGATGACCTATTGCAAAACAAAAATCATAGGCATCACAATCTTTGCAAGGTTATGCATCCTTCTTTGTATATTGATGACCTTATGGTGACCTTACATATTCCATGTGTGAGATGGAATTGATTTTGTTTTCGATAACTTTGTGAATACATGGGTACATGCATGTGTGCACTCCATGGTTCTGGTGAGAATCCCACTTGGTGCACCTACATCAACTTGGTGTAAATGTTTGTGGTTTACTTCATTGACATGGCATAAGTGCCAATACATTACATGTGGTAGCTGAATTCGATAACCTTGTACAAACATTCTCTTTAGCCAATGGGCACTTTTTTCTTAGTGAGTCCTTGGTGATACCTTGGTCAAAGCACACCTTATGTAACGCCCTAAGTGGAAGGTGCTACAGGAGAGTAGGATACACGGAACACATGCTCACATGAACGGAAATACACAAAGACTGAGAATGTGAAAAGAGTCACATCTCTGTGAATACTCGAATGTGCATAAAATAGAATCCCAAGATATACTGGTCACATGAATATACAACGTGTGGTTGCAACCGCCATCCGCATGCAATTGTGGGTACTTGTAGCTCTAGGAATCAGTTCTAGGTCTACAATAACCCCACACAGTATTAATTTTTTAACACATGGCACTCATGATGGATTGTGTGGATCCACAACTAACAACAACTGTGGCCTAAGGATAAGTTAGAACTAGTGTTGTGCAACTGCATTACAATCATTTTGGGCTATGCCAAGGCAAAGAACTTGTGCAAGTAGTATTTTCGCAAAATATTCATGAAACATAGCCGCATGATAGCCAAGTAAAGAACTAAGAAATTTTTATTTATATCCGCAGGATCATCACTGTCTAATCCTGATTCAGACTTAGAGCACTCTTTCTGAATGCTCTCAGTCCACACACCACAGGATCAAAGATCTTGCATCATTTGTCTTGAAGAAGCTCCATTGGACCCGTTCCACCCACTCCGCATCTGCTTGCTCTACATTCCCGCCATCACTAAAGTCTCTCCTACCTACATTCTCCTCTAAGTCCACTAGCCACCACTGTTGAGAAGGGTCCACTCTAGGTGGCCTAGACCACTGTTTGTGTAGTAGTTTCTCACAGATTGTCACTCTGGGTGGTAGGTTCAAATTTTGGCTCTCATGGAAGGACACCAAGCGTTGAAATTCTTACGGGATAGCCACATAAATGGAGCATCAGGTAGAGGGGGAAAGGGATTGTGAAAATTAGCATAATGCATATGAAGAAATTGAGTCATTGCTTTCCACCAAGGGAGGACGAGGCAACAATGTGAGTGCAAAGGAATGGGCTGTGCACTCCAGCCAAAAACACAATTTATGTGTCTTCTCTTGATTGATCTAGGCCATCCTCCCTCTGACTACATGTGCACTAACTTCCACCAGGGTGTTGTACCTCTCCTCCCAATTTGCCTCAGTCAGGTCTACTACTCCTTTTCCTTTATCCCCATAGCACATCTACACCATGTGATTGTGATTTGATTGCGATTGAAGTCCGAGTGTGGGTCGTTAACAGTCCCCTCCGCCCACACTAAAGATTCTGCCTACCCCATCATTTGCATCTAGCTCTAGAGGTCCACAGTAAGACTCTGGCACATCTTTGAGACTAACGCACATGTTGCTAGTGCATGATTTGGATGTCCCATTCTCCCTGCATCTCATCTTGCAAAGTTGCTAACAGATCCAAGAGCTAATCAACATACACCGTAACCATTATGGGAATTGTTGCCAAGAAATGCGCCACTGCACTTTGACTTTGCAACCCGTAAATGTACTCCCGTAAATGTACTCTGGATGCTCACTTTATGGACATTGTGGGTGTTATTTGCAACCAACTCTGCATCTCATAATCACTCTTCAATAGTCTAGAGTCTAGATTCCAACTATTGCACATGCTCCACTTGACTCTAAAGGGTGGCAATCTGTATCCACAATGCCTCGCTCTGACTCTGCAACTCCTCAAGTTGCTGCTGAGTCACTTAATGCGCCATCCATTGGCTTGCCAAACCCATCAAAAATCTACCACAAGCCTCCACTGGACTTGGCTGGGGACACAAACGTCGAGGGCCTCCATGGAAGAATAGGAATGGAGCTCTCGGTGCGCCACAGTCAAAATTTCTAAAGTAACAAGGGGAGAGCACAAAACCTCATGGAAACACCCTCAGCTATACTAGTTATACTGCCAGTGTTCAAGTTCCAGCTGACTACAAAATCCTCTCTCACCACTGTCAAAGAGTCTCAGCAAAACCCACTGCACCTCCCAAAAGAGAACCAATACTAGAAGTAATAGTTGACTCACCGTCTACACAAGTAGTGGTAGTCGTACTAGTGGTCATTGTAGTCTGTGGCACCTCTACAATACTTGCCATTATTGTAGCACTGGTTGTGGCTCTTGAAGTGCTCACCAGCGGACTGCTGCTCACTGTGTTAGAGATTGGTTGCGCCACGCTAGGTAGGGTTAGAGGACAATAAGGGGATGTTGAGAGTTCACGCTCAACATCATGTGATCATGTGTGCATAGCACCATCACGTGATCATGTGTGCATAGCACTAACCTTATAGAGTGCTATAAAGGAAAGGGTTAGATCCCCTAACCCTAACCCTAAAAGGGTTTGTATATATTCTATTTTTTCAACTAAATCTAGTGTACAGTTAGTCATTTGTGGTGTGCTCTCTAGCTGTGCCCTCTCTCCTCATCTCCACTCTTCTCCTCTCCCCTCTTCATATTTTATCATGGTATCAGAGCTCCCTTGCCTTCCACTGAGGCATTGCGATTCTTGAGAGAGTGAGATTGATTGAGAGATTGAGAGTTTGTGTTAATTCTTTCACTTCCATTGAGTGATAGAATTTCCGTCCGTTTGAGCAAACCTTCCGTCATCACTTTCTTGAGAGTTTGTGAGAGATTTCTGAGAGTGATTTCTGTCTTTGAGATAAAGAAAGAGAGAGTTCTTGAGTGAGATCTTGTGAGTTCATTCCTTCTCTTCTGTGAGAGAAATTTTCATCATTGATGTGAAAAAGATCAGTTTCTAGTGTGTCTCAGAGATTTTGTGAGAGAAAGATAGAGACTATTCTGATTTATGGTCTTGGATTCCTGAGGAGCTTATTGCTTGATCTTTCCTGCTCTTATTTGACTGCAAAGAAAAACATTGCATTGACTGGCTTTGCTAGATTCATGGTCGACTCGACCTCTATATGCCTCTTCTCTGCATTTACGTAATGTGTAAACAATGCAAGCGAGGCAATGAAATTGTTCTACTATTGCAAGTACGCTGAGAAGGTCAGCGTGAGATAGTTGTGTACCAAGTTGAGAAAGCACAGGATCCAAGCTCAGGGATTCGGATCCAACGAGCTAATCGACGACCAACAAGCGAGCTGAATTCTGAGGCATCGTTGCAAATAGGACCTAATCATTGTACAGAAGATGACCAACAAGCGAGCTGAATCCTGAGGCATCATTGTTGCTGCAAATGAGAAAATTTAGGGTACTAGATTGGGATAGTAACAAAAAAGGATATGCATGAGCTCAAGCGGACCCTGCGGATGTATATACATCTGTATGGCTAGGATCCACCACAAAGAAGGTTGAATTTTTTATACAGATTTTAAGAGCCGATTTAAAAGCTTATGCTTGCGCATGAGCCTAATGAGCCAAAGCTCCCACCATAGAGCTCCCTCTACAAATAGTGACTCGACCTCTCCATGACTCTTGGACATCTCACAGCCACCACAGCCACCCGACGGCCGACTCTACAACAAGCAGTCCCACAACGAAGCCTCTCCAACACATGCTACACCTCGCCTCCATAGTGCTGCCTTTAACAAACAGCACAACAATCCTCCAACGAGCTCGCCTCCACACTGGACTGCAGTGCTTTCAACGAAAGCCTCCTTAATGATTTCGTCGTCCAGCATCCTCCAGTGATGACTCACTGAACTAGTGACAAAATCTAGAAGATTCTTTCAAAATCTAAAAGATTCTGGTAGGCAACCACATCCCGACACGTGGTAAGCTGGCCACCCTTTGTCAAGATAGGATAGGGTCTAGCTCAAGGATTGACATGTGGCACCTTATCTACCACGTCAGCACAGACACATCATCAGCCACATCAGTAGTCCACATCACCTGTGCTACATCAGTAGTCCACATCATCACTACCACGTCATCATTATCACATCATCTACTGACATCATCGTTTGTGCCACCTCAGCAATGCCACCTCAGCTATCCAATCAGCACTGACCTCTGCAGGCACACACAATTCTTCACAGTCACTTCATGTGACCACTTCTGCCACCTCAGCACAAGGCTCCATAGGCACACCTCTTGCTAGGCACAATGCCACATCATCACTGCATGTGACTCATAGTGACACATCATCATTGAGCACATTTGCACTCCTTTTGCCCCTCCACTTAGATCAAGTCATATCTCTTGATCCAGGAAGAATTTGAGGGCGCTCCAAAAAGAAAAGTCGCTCCTTTTTTTGTGCTCTACGTGCTCATCACATCATCGTACATTTTGGCACAAGTTACACTCACATTTGAGCCTCGCCGACAAAACCACTTCCTTCATGCATGTTTGCCTCTACATCGACGCATCTGACCCAGCACTTAAAAAGAACAAAAGAAAAGGAATTATTTGCTATTCTTTCATCGATCAATGGTTGGTATAGATCTAGATCAGAGTAGACTAGATCGCCATAGAGGGGATGCTTTGAATTTCCCCAAGTTGCCAATCTAAGCCATGCCCGAAATTCTCGACTAGTACCTACTCGGAGTCAATCCATATGCTCACATACGGTTTCACATCATTACATTACTTGAAACCTTACGTTCATCAGTTCAGCGAGCAGACTTCAAAGTTCAGAGGCATTGCAGATTGTTTCAGTGGGCAGATAGCATTTGATTTCACACACACATGACACCATTGTAAAGCCTATTCGACTATCTCATCGTGCACATCATTTCAGCCTTGTAAAGCCTCTTGGCTATTCCCGGCATCGTTGCCACAAGCCTTGTAATATATATCAAATTTTACATATTACAGTTCGATCTTCACCGACAGTTCAGACATTTCACTTGGCATAGTCAGTGTATTTGCAGTTGATTCATACAGAGAACTTCACGACACTTTTGTGTACATTTCTTGCACCATGTCGACTAGCAACCTCAATTTGGAGGCATCTGCTAAGTTAGACAACTCCAATTACGGTACATGGAAATACCGAATGGAGACCATTCTTGTGCTTCAGGACAAATGGGAGTATGTCGATTGGTCTACACTTAGACCATTGGACAATCCAGCCACCAGTAGCTCTACTCCATCTGTTATCATAGTACCAGCAACGGGATCGACATCAGGATCTACATCTACACAAATAGTTTCCGTACCAGTAGCAGATCCTACCATTGCCCGAGCTCAGACAGAATGGGATAAGAAAGACAAGTATGCCTATCACCTGATCAAGCAGAATGTGCAAGATGTCATGCTAGGACAGCTCAACACAGTCAAGACATCGAAAGAAGCATGGGATATGTTCGCAGCTCTCTGCGAGTCCAAGAACACATCCAGGATTCTCACATTGAGAAACCAGATCAACCAGAGTTTTTGCAACAGTAGTGAAACCAGTCATGCTTATGTACTCCGCATAAAAGACTACAACAATCAACTTGCAATAATAGGAGAGACTATGGACCCCGCAGAAATGGTTCAAGTAATCCTGAATGGACTAGAAGAGGGATACAAGAATCTAGTCCAGAGTATTGCCATCCAACGGCGAATTCCGACACTGGAAGAACTTCAATCAGTTGTACTCGGTGAAGAACTCGGGACTCTGGCCACCCAAGCACGAAAAGATCATTCTAATGATCATGCATTCACAGCTTCAGATAGAAGCAAAGGCAGAGGCAGAGGTAGATCATACCAGAAAAGTGGTCATCATTAATAAAATCAAAGTCAAAATCAGCATCACCATCAGCATCATCCTCAGCAACATCAGAATTAGCAAAGAGGAAATCATTCCAATCAAGGAAGATTCCAAGGATGAGGGAATGCATCCACCAATGTGTCAAACATTCAATGCAACTACTGTCACAAGTTTGGACACTATGAAAGAGATTGCCGCAAGAAGCAGTATGACTGAGGCGGTCAATCCAGCAGTAATCGAGGGAATTCCCGAGGCATAGGAAATCATGGTGGTGGACATTATAGTCACAGTGATTTTGCAAATGAACATGGAAATATGTTTCTTGCAAGCGAGGAATTGCATCAAACTGATACAGTGTGTTGTGTACCTAGACACTGATTTCAATCCCAAAGAGGACTTCAGCTATCAAGTCGACCAAGTGGAACAGGATCCTTAGTATATCGACAGCAGTGCATCATCTCACATGACAAATCATCAGGAATGGTTCATAGAAAGGAAACCATTAGAAGGACAAAAAAATGTCATCTACATAGTAGACAATACACCGAATCTAGTTCAAGGGACAGGTGTTATCCCTATGAACAATTTCACAGGTACAAAAGGATTAGTGAAAGATGCGCTCTATGTTTCGAAGCTCAGCAAGAACCTTTTGTCAGTAGGTCAAATGACGGAACACAATTACAAAGTCATCTTCGACGGTGATGAATGCACTACCAAAAGATGTCAGCTAGTAGCAAAAGGTGTCAAGGAAGGATGCTTATACAGGATGCTAGCCATAGTACCAAATAAGCATGCCATGTCAGCTCAAATGCAACAAATGCCACTATTTGCAAAATGGCATAAGAGATATGGTCATGTCAACTTCAAGTACTTGTTAGATCTCAGGAATCATAATATGGCAATTGGGAATCCGAAGCTTCAGTTTCATGGAAAAGTTTGTGAAGCATGCTGCTTCGGCAAACAAAAGCGAACCAACTTTGTCACAAGTACCTCTCGTGCACGAGGTATTCTTGATTTGATTCATACAAATGTATGGGGTTATGCCCAGACCTACAGCATCAATGGTTCACTTTACTACTTGACTTTCATCGATGACTACAACAGATATTGTTGGGTCTACTTTCTGAAAGAGAAATCTAAAGTGTTTTCTAGATTTCAAGAATTCAAAGCCATGGTAGAAAACCAAATAGACAGAAAGATCAAGGTCATGAGATTAGATAGAGGAGGTGAATACATGTCTTCAGCATTCATGAAATTTTGCAAAAATCACGGCATTCGAAGACAATTCACATGTGCAGATACTCCTCAGCAGAATGCAAGAGCTGAAAGGAAGAATGGGACTTTAGCAAAAAGTGCTAGAGCAATGCTTAGTGAAAAGCATCTTCCGAATCAGTATTGGGCAGAAGCAATAGCTACAGCAAACTACTTGCTTAATCGGCTTCCTACCGAACCAATATAGGGTATGACTCCTTATGAAGCATTCACTGGACACAAGCCACGCATTGGGCATCTCCGCATATTTGGTTGCATAGCATATGCTCACATACATGATGATCATCGCAGGAAATTGGATGCAAAGTCATGCAAATGCATCTTGGTTGGCTATAGTGAAGAAAGCAAAGCATACAAATTGTATGATCCCATCAACCGCAAAGTCATTATCTCTAGAGATGTAATCTTTGATGAGGAATCGGAATGGAAAACCTCACCTACATAGGAGATAGAAGCATCCACTTCACAGTCATCTACAGAACAGGTTGATGATGAAGAGCAAAAATTGCCAGCAACACCCCAAGCAGAGCCACAGTAGCTCAGACGGTCTACTAGGGAAAGCAGACCTCCAGCCAGATTGACGTATGCTCAAAAAGGCAAAGAAATTCAGGTGGAAACCACCAACTATGCTCTTATGACTACCATCATGGCTACAGAAGAGCCAGTGTACTTCAAAGATGTAGTAGACAAGCCAGAATGGCAAACTTCTATGAATGAAGAAATGGATGCTTTGTATAAGAATAATACTTGGGAATTATACGACCTTCCACCAGGAAAGAAGGCCATAGCAAACAAATGGGTATACAAAGTGAAGTACAATCCAGATGGAAGTATTCACAGATATAAAGCCAGATTAGTTGCAAAAGGATTTGCACAACAATATGGTCAAGACTATGATGAGACTTATGCTCCAGTAGCAAAGATGGATTCCATACGGTTCTTGATATCACTAGCGACACTCAACAAATGGAATGTGTATCAGCTTGATGTCAAGAATGCATTTCTCAATGGTTATCTAGACGAGGAAGTCTACATGCAACAACCCTGATGAAGCTATCCTTGCTTCGTGTCTCAATCAGATCATCTACGTACAAAAGTGCAATAGTAATGCCTTCCCTCAGAGTGAACTTTGTAGTAGAGAGTATGATCTTCATTTGATGTCATGTATTCCAGATCAGCAAAATACTTGTCAATTCTGCTATACCAACTTTTGGGCGCTTGATTTAAGCCATAGAGACTCTTCTTAAGATGGCAAACCTTATTCTCCTTTCCTAGTTCAACATAACCTACTGGTTGTTGCATGTAGACTTCCTCATCTAGATAACTATTGAGAAATGCATTCTGGACATCAAGCTGATACACATTCCATCTGTTGAGTGTTGCTAGTGCTATCAAGAACCATATGAAATCCATCTTTGCTACTGGAGCATAAGTCTCATCATAATCTTAACCATATTGATGTGCAAATCCTTTTGCAACTAGTCTAGCTTTGTATCTTTGAATACTTCCATCTGGATTATACTTCACTTTCTATACCCATTTGTTTGCTATGGCCTTCTTTCTTGTTGGAAGGTCACATAATTCCCAAGTATTATTCTTATGCAAAGCATCCATTTCTTCATTCATAGTAGTTTGCCATTCTGGCTTGTCTACTGCATCTTCGAAGTACACGCCCTTCTGTAGCCATGCTAGTAGTCATAAGAGCATAGTTTGTGGTTTCAATCTGAATTTCTTTGCCTTTCTGAGAATATGTCAATCTATCTTGTGGTTTGCTTTCCCTAGTAGACCATCTGAGCTACTGTGGCTTTGCTTGGGGTGTTTCTGGCAATTCTAGCTCTTCTTCATCAACCTTTTCTGTAGATGACTGTGAAATTAGTGCGTCTATCTCCTGTGTATTTGAGGTTTTCCATTCTAATTCCTCATTAAAGATTACATCTTTGGAGATAATGACCTTGCGGTTGATGGGATCATACAACTTGTATGCTTTGCTTTCTTCACTGTAGCCAACCATGATGCATTTGCATGAATTTGCATCCAATTTCCTGTGATGATCATCATGTATGTGGGCATATGCTATGCAACCAAATTTGCGGAGATGCCCAATGTGTGGCTTGTGTCTAGTGAATGCTTCATAAGGTGTCATACCCTGTATCGGTTTGGTAGGAAGCCAATTAAGCAAGTAGTTTATAGTGGCTATTGCTTCTTCCCAATACTGACTCAGAAGATGCTTCTCACTAAGCATTGCTCTAGCACTATCTGCTAAAGTACCATTCTTCCTTTCAACTCTTGCATTCTACTGAGGAGTATCTGCACAAGTGAATTGTCTTCGAATGCCATGACTTTTGCAAAAGTTCATGAATGCTGAAAATTCATCTCCTCTATTTGATCTCATGACTTTGATCTTTCTGCCTGTTTGGTTTTCTACCATGGATTTGAATTCTTGAAATCTGGAAAACACTTCAGATTTCTCTTTCAAAAAGACCCAACAATATTTGTTGTAGTCATCGATGAAATTCAAGTAGTAAAGTGAACCATTGATGCTGTGGGTCTAGGCATAACCCCATGCATCTGTATGGATCAAATCAAGAATACCTCGTGTTCGAGAGGTACTTCTGCCAAAGTTGTTTCATTGTTGTTTGCCAAATCAGCATGCTTTGCAAACTTTTCCAAGAAACCGTAGCTTCAGAATCCCAATTGCCATATTCTTATTCCTGAGATCTAGCAAGCTCTTGAAATTGACATGACCATAACTCTTGTGCCATTTTGCGGATAGTGGCATTTGTTGCAGTTGAGCTAACATGGCATGCATATCCGGTACTATAGCTAGCATTCTGTACAAGTGTCCTTCCTTAACACCCTTTCCTACTAGCTAAAATCTTTTGGATTTGTCGCGCTGATAGTGCATTCATCTCTGACTAAGATGACTCCGTAGTTGTGTTCCGTCATTTGACCGATTGACAAGAGGTTCTTGTTGAGCTTTGGAATGTAGAGTACATCTTTCATCAATCATTTCGTACCAATGAAATTGTTTATAGGGATAATGATTGTCCCTTTAACTGGATTCGGTGTATCATCCACTGTGTAGATGACATTCTTTTGACCTTCTAATGGTTTCATCTCCGTGAACCATTCCGATGATTTGTCATGTGAGATGATGCACCGCTGTCGATGTTCCAAGGATCTTGATCTGCTTGGTCGACTTGATAATAGCTAAAGTCCTCTTTTGTATTGCAATCAGTGTCTAGGAACATTGTATCAATTTTTTGCATTTCCTCATTTGCAAGAAACATATTCCCATGTTCATTTGCAAAATGATTGTAACTAGAATGCCCACCACGATGATTTCCTCTACCACGGAAATTCCCTTGATTACTATTGGATTGACCGCTTGGTCATACTACTTCTTGCGGCGACAATCTCTTTCATAGTGTCCAAACTTATAACAGTAGTTGCACTGGATGTTTGACACGTTGATGGATGCATTCCCTCATCCTTGGAATCTTCCTTGGTTGGAATGATTTCCTCTTTGCTGATTTTGAAGTTCCTGACAATGATGCTGATGCTGATGCTGACTTTGCTGATGACTATTGCTGATGATGACCACTTCGCTAGAATGATCTACCTCTGCCTCTGCTTCTGTCTAAAGCTATGAATGCCTGTGATCATTAGAATGACCTTTGCGTGCATGAATGGCCTAAGTCCTGAGTTATTCACCAAGTAAGACTGACTGAAGTTCTTCAAGTGTCAAAATTTGCCATTGAATGGCAATACTCTAGACTAGATTCTTGTATCCCTCTCCTAGTCCATTTAGGATGACTTGAACCATTTCCGCTAGATTCATAGTCTCTCCTACTACTACGAGTTGATTGTTGTAGTCTTTGATCCTGAGTACATAAGCATGACCAATTTTGCTCTGCTATTGTAAAAACTTTGATTGATTTGGTTTCTCAGTGTGAGAATCCTAGAAGTGTTCTTGGACTCGTAGAGAGCTGTAAACATATCCCATTCTTCTTTTGACATCTTAACAGTGTTGAGATGTCCTAGCATTACATCTTGCACATTCTGCTTGATGAGATGATATGCATATTTATCTTTCTTATCCCATTCTGCCTGTGCTCGAGCAATGGCAGGATTTGCTATAGGTGCAAAAACTGCTTGTGTACTATAGATCCCGGTGCTGGCGTTGTGGCAACAGGTGGAGTAGAGCTACTGCTGGCTGGATCGTCCAATGGTCTAGGTGTAGATCCATCAACATACTCCCATTTGTCCTGAAGTACAAGAATGGTCTCCATTCAGTATTTCCATGTGCTATAATTGGAGTTGTCTAGCTTAGCAGATGCCTTCAGATTGAGGTTGTTGGTTGTAGACATGGTGCAAGAAATGTACTCAAAGTGTCGTGAAAATCACTGTTTGAATCAACTACAAAACACTGACTGTCGTAAGTGAAATTTGAACTGTCGGTGAAGGTAGAACTGCAATATATATAATCCAATCTAAATTACAAGGCTTGTGGCAAATGATGCTGGGAATAGCCAAGAGGCTTTACAAGGCTGAAATGATGTGCACAATGCCATGAAATAGCCGAATAGGCTTTACAATGATGGCATGTGTGTGTGAAATCAAATCATGTGCTATCTACCCACTGATCAATCGAAAATGCCTCTAAACACTCTGAAGTCTACTCATTGAACTGATGAACATTAGGTTCCAGGCAATGTGATGATGTGAAACCGAATGTGAGTGTAGGGACTGACTCCGAGCAGGAACTAGTTGGGAATTTTGGGCATGGCTTAGATTGGCAACTTGGGGAAATTCAAAATGTTCCCTCTATGGTGATCTAGTCTACTCTGATGTAGATTTATACCAACCTTTGATTGATGAAAGAACAGCAAATAATTTCTTTTCTTTGGTTCTTTTTATGTGCTGGGTCAGATGCGTCAATGTAGAGGCAGATGTGCATGTAAGAAGTGGATTTGTCATCGACGAAGCTCAAAAGTGAGTGTAACTTGCGTCGAAATGTGCACATGATGTGACAAGCGCATAGAGCATAAAATATCGATCGTTTTCCTCCTGGATGATGGCTAAGGTGGCATTGGCTAACCTAACCCACAGTCATGCTGACCCAACCATGGTCAAGTTGACTAACCCAAGGTCTGGTTAGCTAACCCAAAGTCAGGTTGACTAGGGTCAGTTGATGACTTGTCAGATGATGTGGCGGAGGACTGTGCTTGCCGATGTGGCACCTGAGGTGATGTGGCAGATAGCTGACATGGTAGATAATGCTGACATGGCAGTCTGCCACGTGTCAACTAGTTATGAAACCCTTATCTTGCCACGTGGAGCATTTTTAGACTACCGAAATCGCCTGAGATTTCAACAAAATCTGAGAAGATTTCATCGACGGAAAAAGGTATGTTGCCTTCTCCTTACGTCGATATAAGAATGGCAGGGATGACCCATCGGTGGCGCTCTTTGGAACTACCATTTGGCCCACCCTGAGTTTGCTCTGTGGAGCCACGCCTTAGCCCCTTAGCTCACTAAAGCCTTGACCGTAGCTTATTGCTACTTCCATGGACGGCGGCTTGTTGGGCTCGTTGTAGGAGCATTGGAGCAGTTGGAGTGTGGGTTGTGATCATTGTTTGGCTCATTGCAGAGGCCGTCGGGGCTATGCTTGTTGAGAGTTCATGCTCAACATCATGTGATCATGTGTGCATAGCACCATTACGTGATCATATGTGCATAGCACTAACCTTATAGAGTGCTATAAAGGAAAGGGTTAGATCCCCTAACCCTAACCCTAAACGGGTTTGTATATATTCTATTTTATCAACTAAATCTATTGTATAGTTAGTCATTTGTGGTGTGCTCTCTAGCTGTGCCCTCTCTCCTCATCTCCATTATTCTCCTCTCCCCTCTTCATATTTTGTCATGGTATCAGAGCTCCCTTGCCTTCCGCTGAGGCATTGTGATTCTTGAGAGTGTGAGAGTGATTGAGAGATCGAGAGAGATTGAATGTTCCATTCTCTTCCGTTGAGAGAAAATTTCCATCATTGTTCTTGAGAAATTTTCGTCCACTTTGAGAGAATTTCTGTTCATTGAGTGATAGAGAGATTTCCGTTAATCTCTTTAGATTTCTTGAGTGTTTGCTTTGATTTCTTTGATAGAATTCCAGTTGAGAGAGAGAGATTCATTGAGTGCTGAGATCTATTCTCTCTGAGAAAGAAATTTTCATTTGAAAGAGATTTGTTTGCAAGAGAAATCCAAGAGAGAGAGAGAGCTTTCTTGCTCCTCCACGAGAGAGAGCAAGGTTCTTAATTGTTTCTTTTGAGATAGAGATCATCGACCTCCATCAGTGGCTCCATCGAGCAAAAGTAGCATCTGAAGCACTGAAGGCTCCCGTGACTCAGACTCACAGCACCCTTCTCCATAGGCTGCACCATCAACAGAATAGCATTGACCTCAGCTTACTGAGAGCCACATGACTTGGCTCCAAAGCCTTCATGTAACGGCACCATCTACTACAGACGATGGCCCTTCTAAGCTCTAGCAATGCTGCCACCTACGAGCTATGTTACTAGCTTCCAGTCGACCAACTTCTCCATCAGCAGCCACTGAGCTTTAGTGCTCCAACAACTGTGAACTTGTGAGGATGACCACAACAACCGGCTCACCTGCAATCAGCCCTCGACTCAACGCATCTGTAACCACCTGCGATTCCAACGAGCTCCAGCCCATGCAAGCTCTCGTGAGCTCCTAGCCAACGCCTGCACTCCATCAATGCCTGATGCAACCTGCAAAGCCTCTCGAAGCAGTCCCACAACAAAGCTCTCCACATCCCCGACCTACGCCTCCAGCAATAACCCTCCTGCAAGCTCATCCACGGGACTCCAGCCAATGACACACGAGCTATAGCACAGACATAGGAATGACAACCGACTCTAGCTCACCAAGCAGACCTAAGCACTATGCGCAACGCCAACTGCCCACAGAGCTCCAAAAGATGACGAAATTCAAGTCCGTCGATGGAATCAACAGATTCCATCAAGATCTCTCCAAGATTTTGATCGCCCTCCTAGCGCCACGTGGCAAAGAGTGAGGATATCCCTTATCCTCAACCTCACCACACACTGAGGTGTGGTCAACCAAATGACACATGGCATGATGCCATGTCACTTGCCTAGGTGGCACTTATCCACTCACCATGTCATCAGGCACCCGATCTGGACATGTGTCATATTATCTGCCATGTCAACAGTCCCATAGGGCTACCACATCATCATTTTATCCATAGCCATGTCATTAGTGCCATGTAAGCAAGCCACATCATCCTATCAGCTCATCAACCACATCATCACTGCCACGTCAGCTACCACATCAGCATAGACACGTCAACTACCACATCAGCATAGCCACATTATCTGCCACATCACCTACCATGTCATCAATGCCATGTCGTTAGTGCCATGTCATTAGTGCCACATCATCTGTTGACATCATCATCTGTGCCACCTCAGTATAGGGCTCCACTGACACACCTCATGCTTAACATAGTGCCACATCATCACTGCATGTGATCCACAGGGACACATCATCATTGAGAACCATTTGCACTCCTTTTGCCCCTCCACCTAGATCAAGTCATATCTTGATCCAGGAAGAATTTGAGGGCGCTCCAAAAAGGAAAGTCGCTTGTTTTTTTGTGCTCTATGCAGTCGTCACATCACACACACATTTTGGTGCAAGCTACACTCACATTTGAGCCTCACCGACAAAACCGCTTCCTTCATGCACATTCGCCTCTACATCGACGCATCTGACCCAGCACTTAAAAAGAACAAAAGAAAAGGAACTATTTGCTGTTCTTTTATCGATCGACGATTGGTATAGATCTAGATTAGAGTAGACTAGATCTATGGGGGTTAAAGGTCACTGTGCCTTTACCCCGGTTATGTACAATACTCAAACACATATATAAATGAATGAAAAGTAAGATTAGGGTGGTTTTGCACCCACCAAAACTTGTGTGGCTCTCTGTCTCTTTCTCTCTCCCTCTTCCGTTCTTGCTTCCGTTGAGAGCACTCTCAACTGGTATCAGAGCCCGGGTGATCTAGCTAAGCATGCGTGAATGCCTAGAAGCTCAGCGGCTCTGTGGGAGGAAGGAGAAGCTCTATGGGAAGCTTTGTGGGTGACTTCACTTGCATCCAGTGTGTAGAGACCTTGGAGGAACCTTTGGAAAAGTCACTTTGGCTTTGCGAAGTGGTTTTGAGAGCTTGTTAAGTGTTTTCAAAGAAAAAGTCGTTTTTTGAGCTTTTCCCTGTTCCATTCGATGACAGAGACTCCGTATTGACTTGTAGAGGCAACTATTGCTTGCTTTTGGTGTCCACTTCACTTTGGGAGCTTGGAAACACCTTCATTCTTGAATCTGGGATCATTTCATTGGATTTCTGACTCACTGTGTCAGTTTCTGCGTTTTTCTGCCTGGGTGTTGGAACTCAAGTTTGGAGCAACCATTTGCAGATCTATCAGTTCCCGTGGACTCAGGAGGTCCTAAAACTTCTATGTTGCTCATCATATTCGCACTCCGGTGGAGTTTACAAATAGCTCCATTTCAAAAAACGTTTTTCAGTCCGTGTGTTGGACCCAGTGATTGAGACCACGGTTTCCAAAACCGTCTATCCCATTGTGTTCCGGACGCCCAAAAACAAATACCTTTCAGTTCTTGTGCAATTCGGTGGAGGATTTTCAAAGTTATAGATCTCTGTGTATTCGATTTCGTCTCTCTATTATGCATTTTTCATTCTAAGGTTTTGAAACCTTAGATTTATGCCACACGGCAGTGGATAAGTGTTGACTCCCATTTCTCACTCATCGGTTGGGATTTTGGAGTTCCGATAGAAGAGAGATATTTGCAGATTTTCTTGCTGAGTCCGATTATGCAATGACACCCATGTTTTGAGGCATCTCAAGTTCTATTTTCAATAGCGGACATTACCGTGGGACCATGATTTCTTGAGCATACCTTATGCAGATAACTCTGGTTGCAGTTTCAGTAGTGTGCGCTCATTCGCGGTGTGCATTGGGTTGCAGTGGATGATTTATAGGCCATTTGGATGCATTGCGGTCCTTATTGGATGCGCTGATAGGCCCAAATTGCCTTGTGGGATGCTATTTTTATGGAAGCTTTGCACATGGATGCTATTTTATGCTGAGGGACAGCTTTGACACATTGTAGGTGATGCACTGATAGTGCTATGCTCTCTTGGATGAGATATTATTAATGCATATGCCAGTGGACGGAGTTTATGCTTGAGTCATTTGGCACTTATTGGCATTTTGGATTGCCATTGCAGTTGGCATTTTCTTTTGGGCTAGATTTGCTCATATGGATGCATAGTATATGCACATAAGTCAGATGCATCTTTTGATGCTTTGAGCTTGGAGTTTTGGTGATATTTCACTCTATTGTGGCATACACATTTGGGTGCACCTACTATTTGGTGTGATTCTCTCTTACAGGCACTAGCATTTGGGATTTTGCTTTATTTGCATCATGGCATCCTCTTCCATGTCTGAAAAGGAGTTTTTCAACATTAAAACGTTTGATGAGACAAACTTTTCTTTGTGGAAAGAACAGATAAGGGATGTGCTTATTCAAAAGAAGCAGATTAAACCCTTGGCAAGGATTGAAGCTAAGCCTGCAAATATGTATGAGGTTGATTGGAATGAGTTGGATGCATTAGCAAAGTCTACTATTAGACTTCACCTTGCAGAGTCGATTTATTTCACAGTAGTAAATGAGCAGACTACGGAAGATTTGTGGAAGAAACTGTGTGCCACTTATGAGAAGGAAACTGCCTCTAATAAAGTTTATCTCATGAAGAGGTTGTTTGAGCTGCAGATGAAGGAAGGGGTCTCCATTGCTTCTCACTTGAATGAATTCAATATTATTTTCAGCCATCTTCAAGCTCAGAAGATGAATTTTGATGCAGAGACTAAGGCAATATTTCTCTTATGTTCATTGCCATCCTCATGGGATACCTTCCATACAGTTGTCACTAACTCTGCACCTGGTGGAGTACTGAAATTTGATATTCTTGTGGGTTGCTTGCTGGCCGAGGAGATTAGACGGAAGTTTATGGATGGCAACAAGCAGGATGCAGCCTTAAATGTGCAAAGGGGCAGATCACAGTTCAGGGGGAAGTCCCAAGAAAGAGGGAAGTCTCGTAGCAAATCGAGGGCACAGAACATTAAGTGTTACCACTGTGGCAAGAAGGGCCATATGAAAAAGGATTGCTACAAGCTAAAAAGAGAGCAAAAGGATAAGAAAAAGAATGCAAATTGGGGTGCAAATCAAAAGGAAGAGAGTCTAAGGGAGGACAAAGGAAAAGTGAAGATCGAGGAGATCAATGCAGTCACACATGATAGTGACAATGACGTTCTCATGTCTAGTTTATCTGTAGAGTTGCTTACCACTTCAGATGATGCATATTCCCAGGATTGAATTTTGGATTCTGGTGCTTCATTCCATGTTACTCCCCATAGGGAATGGTTCTCCACTTATGACAGTGGAAAGACAGGTTGTGTGCATCTTGGAAATGACTATGCATGTGACATAGTCGGAGCAGGTGACATAAAGTTTTCTTTTGCAAATGGGTCTGCATTTATTTTGAAACATGTGAGACGTGTGCCTAAGTTGACCAAGAGTCTTATTTCAGTGGGTCAGCTAGATGATGCTGGTTTTCACACCACTTTTGTCTTTCAGAGTTGGAAAATTCAGAAGGGCTTTATGCTTTTGGCCAGGGGTGCCAAGTGTGGGACTTTGTATCCCTTACATGTATTAGGGGTATTTGATCATGTTGTTGCAATAACCGAGCAACCAAGCACTTCTTTATGGCATTGTAGGTTGGGGCACATGAGCCAAAATGGAATGAAACTCTTATGCCGTTTGGGTTATGTACTG